>NC_137918.1:8884459-8966959 GCF_963457725.1 Sprattus sprattus
CAAGGCTGTGGACAGCTGTGACTCTGGCTGGCTGGTGTGGTCAGACGCCCCCTTCAGAGCATTTTTTTTAAGATTTATTTTTGGGCTTTTTATTCCTTTATCTGGATAGGACAGTTGAAGACATGACAGGAAGCGAGGCGGAGAAGAGGTGGGGAGAGGATTGGGAAATGACATCATACTTGAACCTATGTCCCCTCGGGCAATGTAGCCCGTAAGTGGGGGGCTTCATCGGCTTGCGCCACCGTGCCCCCCCGTTAGCACATTATGAGAAGGTTGTCTTCTGTGACTGATGATGGCAGGGCTGGTCACTGTCTTGGAGTTGCTGGGCGGTGACCGGTTTGATCCCTGCCCCCTCGCAACGCAGATTGGGACCCGAGTTGCAGGTCACGAGATTAAGATGGGATTAGCTGTCGTCGTTTTATTAGCCATTTCTCTTGCAGCCAGATCTCACTCTTCTGGAGAATCCAGACGCTGGCTGCCAGACAGCAGGGTCCACATGAAGTCAGTGTAGTCAAACATGGTGCACAGTTTGATGTTTGGGACTGGGAATGTGTTATGAATAGAGTGTGTGTTGGGTTGGGTTGGGTGGGGTTTTGTGGTGTTCTTGTGCTTAAAGGCCTCCAGGTCTGTAAATGACCACACACACACACACACACACACACACACACACACACACACACACACACACACACACACACACATACACATACACATACACATACACATACACATACACATACACATACACATACACACACACAGACCTCCCTCCATGCACTTAAGACACACTCTCAGCTGACTCGGGTCAGACTGAAGGTGAAAATTTGAAGTCACGCCTGTGTGTGTGTGTGTGTGTGTGTGTGGGTTTGGGTTTGTTTTTGTTTTTCTTTGCAAAAGGGCAATTTTTAAGCATTGAGTTCAGTATTTATCTAGGTTGATAGAGTAATAGAGTCTAGATTCACTGATCTGACACAATCCTTTACTGAAGTTGTTTTTAAAAACCTGATTCACCCTGGATGAACCCTTTAGCCATAAAGACACACTTGCTGCCAGAGAAGGGTTCCTTGTTTAAAAATGAAATGTATAGTTTTGTTTTTCAAAGAACCCACATATACCCTAAAGGATTCTTTATGGCACTTACTCTCTGATGCGTATAGTATCACTGTAATCACTGTAATCCTTATAGGACTTGAATATAGGGCATTCTGTTTATTTTATGTGTGTACATCAGCAGGGGTCTGCCCCTCCCTTCCCTGTTCGTTAGCTACACACTAATTGCCTGTTGAGTTTCTGTATTGAGCGTCAGACCGTGTGCGACCCCGGGACATGTGTGTGACCCCTGGTGTCATAACACCAGCAGCTTGTCTGGGCAGGACTGAGCTGTGTACGACCCGTGGTCTGGTCCCACTCTGAGCATGCATGTGACTCCCCCAGTTTAATCTAATCTGCCCTTCTCAGCACCACCAGCACACAGGCAGGCAGGCAGGCGGGCACACACACACACACACACACACACACACACACACACACACAAACACAAGTCAATAACACTGGCTTTGCTTTCTAGAGCAGGAAATATGAGCTTCCTCTCCCCCGGGATGCTGCTGCACTACTATAATCATTTCCCCCTGGGAGGATCGATGGCATATTACTCACTCTCATTTTTTTCAGTGATTCAGCCACCCATAGATAGTGATGGACCTATTGATGGGGATGGACCCTAGATGGTGCTTTTGGACATTTCCTTTGAACTATTATCCAGTTACCTGAAGGGATCCCTATAAATACCTGTGGCACCTTTTTAACCTACATGTTCATGAGCTAAAGAGCTTTGCTGTGTTTTGGATGATGGTCAACGCTTTGACGTCAATGCATCCTCCCTCAAGGACTCCGTATCCACTCCGTTGAAAGAGCCTGTGTGGTTTTGGAGGACGCTGGCTCACCTGCTACCAAGTCTTCCTCTTCCACCTCTCCATGTAGGGAAGTCTTGACTGTAAATCACTTGAGCGTCTTTCAGAGGTTTTGAGGGAGTACTGCCTGAATTCAGAGTGACAGCTGTGTGTCTGGCTAGATTCAGACAGACAGTCTTAACTGATGAAAGGGGAAAGGTGGTGGTGAATTATAATTGTGATGGTTGCCTGCTAAAATAGTAGGCTCAGACTTGTAGTCACCCCCGCCACATGAGCCCGGTGTGGTGATCTTGTTCCCCACAGGCCTGCCTGTCACAGTGGGTATCTTCATCACTCCTTTGCCTCCTCCGCAGCACTGTTGCCATGTCCAAGTCCACATCTACGCTAGATGAGTTAATTCCAGTGATACTCTTTTGAGGTCAGCATCTCTGTGGCTCTGTTTTCTTTCTTCTTTCTCTCTTACTCTTGTTCTATCTCTCTCTCTCGCTCTTCTCTTCATCACCTGGATCTTTCCTTAACACTCTTTTGGAAGAATATAACATCACAGCAGTTTTCTGCATCACTAGATTACGTAAATGAGGAGAGAAGTTGCTGAAGCCAGCCATTTTTTCTGCCTTCAATAATTTCAGATTTCAGAAACCCTCCTCTCTAAGAGAGTGCTCCCCCCCCCCCGCAACTTGGAGCAGTTGCACCTAGTGCTCTGTTATCCGAAGAAGGTGGTTTGTCTGGACAGGCGAGGGTGGCTGTGGGGCATGGCTGTTCTGCACCACCACGGCTCAGTGAGGTTGAAGGCGTGTGCTGTGGGGTGTTCCTTTGTGAGCGGACCAGTGTGTGTGTGTGTGTGTGTGTGTGTGTGTGTGCGCCTGTACGCATGTTTTTTTTTATGGGTGGAGTGTGTGTGTGTGTGTGTGTGTGTGTGTGTGCGCATGGTTTTCTGGAGGGTGTTCCTTTTGTGAGCGGACCAGTGGCCTTATCACTGTGCTGTCTGAAGGGAACAAAGCATCCGCCGCACCAAAGTCATCTGGATTTAGGGCGAGTGTGTTACATAACGTTCGTCTCTCACACGCTCGGTCGCTCTCTCTCTCTCTCTCTCTGTTGCCGTTCCATCCATCCCTGCAGCCCAAAAGCGCTGAGGATGCATCTGTGCGTTCCTGTCACATCTCCCTCCCTGGAGATCTCACACACACACACACACACACACACACACACACACACACACACACACACACACACTGCCTGCCTGACTAAGTGACTGGTCTGAACATTGAGCTCGTCCTCGGCTGACTCCGCTGAAAGGCCCAGGAAGAAGAGTGACCTGACAGACAGCTCTTATTGAGCTCAGAGCCCAACTTGCCAGGAGCATCTAGCAGGCGAAGCAGATTTAGCTCTGGCGACAGCTGAGGTCACCGCCGTTAAATTGGACTGAGTGCAGCATCCTTTAAGTATTGTGTCTTATCTTATGTTCTGTTCGTGCCTTTTATTCTGTTTTTAGACAGAAGGGTCTTTTTAGGTCACAAAGAAATGCTGAGCCGGAAGAGTTTAGTCCTTTGTTTAGGTGTTCAGAGATCAGACAATCTATTTGTGTAGTCTGAAGTTCAGAGGATCTGTTTCAGACAGGTGGTCTGGAGTCAGGAGGCAGACATGTTCAGTAGCACCCAGAGTGGTCTGGAATCAGGAGGCAGACCTGTTCAGTAGCACCCAGAGTGGTCTGGAGTCAGGAGGCAGACCTGTTCAGTAGCACCCAGAGTGGTCTGGAGTCAGGAGGCAGACCTGTTCAGTAGCACCCAGAGTGGTCTGGAGTCAGGAGGCAGACATGTTCAGTAGCACCCAGAGTGGTCTGGAGTCAGGAGGCAGACATGTTCAGTAGCACCCAGAGTGGTCTGGAGTCAGGAGGCAGACATGTTCAGTAGCACCCAGAGTGGTCTGGAGTCAGGAGGCAGACATGTTCAGTAGCACCCAGAGTGGTCTGGAGTCAGAACCAGACCTGTTCAGTAGCACCCAGAGTGGTCTGGAGTCAGGAGGTAGACCTGTTCAGTAGCACCCAGAGTGGTCTGGAGTCAGGAGGCAGACCTGTTCAGTAGCACCCAAAGTGGTCTGGAGTCAGGAGGCAGACATGTTCAGTAGCACCCAGAGTGGTCTGGAGTCAGGAGGCAGACCTGTTCAGTAGCACCCAGAGTGGGGTGACTGCATGCATGCTGTGCAGGGTGATTTCTGGTGACCTCTGCCCAAAACCCAGGTGTCGTACCGGCACCATGCCCTTACCTACTGGCATAGGTGCCACTTTTCTGGGTGGAGTGTGTATGTGCATGGCTTTATGGGTGGAGTGTGTATGTGCATGGTTTTCTCGGTTGTATGTGTGTGTGTGTGTGGTTTTCTGTGTGGAGTGTGTGTGTGTGTGTGTGTGCATGGTTTTCTGGGTGGAGTGTGTGTGTGTGTGTGTGTGTGTGTGCATGGTTTTCTAGGTGGAGTGTGTATGTGCATGGTTTTCTGGGTTGTGTGTGTGTGTGTGTACGTGTGTGTGGTTTTCTGGGTGGAGTGTGTGTGTGTGCATGGTTTTGAGTCATTGTGGTGCTGCGCAGTGATGTGCTTATCTGCTCCTCCCATTCCTGAAGCTGTAATGTTCAGTTGATTGCAGTAGCATTGCATGTGTGACTCAGACCTGTAAGATGGGACTCTTGTTGTGTGGAGCCCATTGCTGTGTGACTCAGACCTTTAAGCTGGGACTCTTGTTGTGTGGAGCCCATAGGCTAGTCCCTCCTCCGCATCTCTGGCTGTGCCATTTGGTTTGGCATCATGTGTGCATACAAGCAGATTGCAGCATCCCTGCTAAGAGAGAATAGATCTCCATAGAAACAGAAGCACACAAACACTTGCCATTCATAAGCAGACTGAGCAAAGACATTGCCCCCCCGATGAGATCATCCCCAAGTCAACTGGATAGAGTACAGCTTGCTTTTTTGCTCTGTTTGGGCCATCCCCTAAAAAATGAAGATTCCACAGTAAATGAATTAATTAATTAATTGAAAGACTCTATGAAAAGGAAATGGAAAAGCTTTTTCATTGTTTGTCCGTATCAGTTTACTTCTAGTTCCATCTCGGCCCCCAGCTCTGTTTGCAGTGTGCAGTGCAGCCAGTAAGGGGGGGGGGGGCAAATGAAGAGGTGGCACTGACTGAGCACTGAGCCACAGCGTGTCAGGAGAGAGACCCATCCCCATGAATCAGTCTCCGCTGTACCGACAGCCAAACACCTCTCTTCTGGCTGTTCTGGCGTCCTAACAGGATTTCAAGACATGTTCATGCAGTGCTAATATGATCACTATTGATCGCCTGCTTATTGAAGTCTGGTGACCATGAGCTCTTATTGTTGGCAGGGAGCCTCTCTGAGGAGCTGCTCTATGGGGGGAGACCTTGTGCTGTACATTATGCTGTACATTCAGTGCAGAGCAGTTCAAAGATGCGTACATGTTCCACTGCGTGTGTGTACATGCATTAATTCCATTACAGGTCATGTGTTTGAACCCACTGAAGTCTTCCTGCTGTTGATGTACACACACGTGCATGCGCTAGACCTGGCAGCGGTATGAGACGCTGATGATGATGAGGAGGCGAAAACTGGGCTGGTTTTTCCCGTTCTACTCAAAGGGATTCTCTGAAACTATTGAATAGACCTCAAAGAAATGTGTAGAGCGTTTTGTCATTTTCTCTTGCCACAACTCATCTTTATTAACAGTCCATAAGACTGGAAAGACATTTGTGCACGTAGGCTATACAAACTCACAGGTACATGTGAACAGACATATAGACACAGTTATAGACTGGATGCTTTTCCACTGTCTGATCAGAGTACTCACTCAGGCATGTAAGGAGAGCCATTAGCTATAAATGAAGTGTTTAGAGTGGAGTTGTTTTAAATGAAGTGGTTAGTCTAAATTAAAGTTCTAAGGAATTGATTATTTAGTTATTCCAGCGAGACCAGAATGCTTAGGGTGTTTCATTTCCCTTTTGAAAGTGAGTTATCAATGTAAACCAGTTCATTTTCCCTTTTGAAAGTGAATTATCAATGTAAACCAGTTCATTTTCCCTTTTGAAAGTGAATTATCAATGTAAACCAGTACATTCCAATACCAGTTGTACTCAGGAAAACATTAGCTAGTCAATCTTTGGCTTCCAGCTGACTGCGGTCACATAATGATTTGTCATGAGTTTCCACTTACGGAGTCTATGACATCATATGGTGCTTGGGCATGGAACATTCTGCTGAAATTTCAAGGAAACGGTCTCGCTTGGCGTTCCAGAGAAAGTCACTGCCCCCATTGTGTGTGGAGAGCAGGTTGAGCTATACATGAGGCAATGGCGTTGAGCTCTGAATGTTGTCAGGCATCAGCTGCTCACATGACTGCGCACAGACACACTTTCCCTCTGAATGCCAAGGACTCCATGTTTGTAGGACTGTTATGTAAACGGAAGAAGGCATTGGCAGCCCCCAGTGCTGTGCATCAATTCACCACAGCTGTGAGAGAGAGTGTGTGTGTGTGTGTGTGTGTGTGTGTGTGTGTGTGTGTGTGTGTGTGTGTGTCGGACCCTATGGCGGTGATGTCATGTGAATGGTGCTTACAGGCCGCATGAGAAGAAGCGAGTGTGTTCACTTGACGAAAACAAACCACATGCACAACCAATGCCACATGGGACACAGTCGTTGTTCTGATCTCTGGGATGTTAGTTAACTCTATAACACACCCATATAGTTTTTAATGATCTCGGTCATTCAGACAATTTTACAACCTCTTTGATAATCCTACTTCCACAGCAGAGATGGCATTTAGATGGGTTGTGAGCCTTTGCTGTGCCAGTTTGTGGAAACATGAAAGGGAAGACCCATTAAGCTCCTGTGTCTCTGAGACGGTCTGTCATGGCTGGGTTTGTTTTCCTCTGGGGGGTGAAGAACATGTTTGAGTCTCTCCTCTCCGTCAGCCCTTCCCTCCATCGTCAGCTGAGTCTCCTGCCGTTTCCTTTCCTCATTCCTTCTGAGTCACGAGCCTCTAAATGAGAGAGTGATTCTTTCTTTCTGTCCTTTCTTTCTTTCTTTCTTTCTTTCTTTTTCTTTCTTTCCTTCCCAGTGTGAACACCGGAGTCCCTCATAGCAGGGTTGTGCAGGAATTCCATTGCAGCTGGATGAGCACTCTGTGTGTGTTATTCAGCAGGTCACTCTCTGTGTGTTATTCAGCAGGTCATTCTGTGTGTGTTATTCAGCAGGTCATTCTGTGTGTGTTATTCAGCAGTGCACTCTGTGTGTGTAATTCAGCAGTGCACTCTGTGTGTGTTATTCAGCAGTGCACTCTGTGTGTGTTATCCAGCAGGTCACTCTGTATTATTCAGCAGGTCACTCTGTGTGTGTGTGTGTGTGTGTGTTATTCAGCAGTGCACTCTGTGTGTTATTCAGCAGTGCACTCCGTGTGTTATTCAGCAGTGCACTCTGTGTGTTATTCAGCAGTGCACTCTGTGTGTTATTCAGCAGTGCACGCTGCGTGTGCTATTCAGCAATGCACTCTGGCAAACAACAAATTAAGATTGTGTCTGCATCTTGAGATAATTTTTCTCGCGACACAAATTTTCTCAATCTTTCCTGTCAGGTTTTTGCCAAGCTTAATGAATTTACTGAATAAAAGATGATTGTGCGTCATGTGGTTATACATTGTTGGCATGTGTATTTGAGATATATTTGTGTGTGTGTGTGTGTGTGTGTGTGTGTGTGTGTGGACAGGAGGGGTGTTTCCCCTGTGAAGGTCTTCAGATTCCCAGACTCCCCTGGGCCAAATCTGCTCATGTGTCTCCTTGTCTGCGTCGATCCTGGAGTCAGGCAGTCCAGCTCCCGCTCATTCATTCAGTGCTGTGGGAACACTGGCCTTCCCCCCCTCCTCTCTGTCTCTCTGAAGACCTTTGTCCTGCAGTTGGCACCCACAGCGGCCTGGCTGTGCACACAGGACTCTTAAGCCCACTTCTGGTGGCCAACCTTTGACAAAGTGTCTTACCTCTCTGTCTCCTCAAAGGGCTGAGGCCATGCCAAGTCTTCCAACATAGCTCTGGAGACCATGGGTAGTATTAATGGATGTGATGTTAATCTTTCCTTTTAGTGGTAGAGCAGAGCCTTTCTGCCCCTGCGGTCCTCTCTGGTGTCTGCTCTAGACCTGCTCATTGGTGGCCTATTGTATTGTGTGTCCCAGCTGATCCATAAACATGCTGCCCATGATCCGTCTGCTCTAAGGGCATTCACTACCCTAGGGCGGCGTGAGGAGGTGAGGTGCTGCCCATGATCCTTCTGCTCTAAGGGCAGTGGTGTAGTCCAGGGTATACGCAGGTATACGGAGAATACCCACTTATTTTTCAGTCAGCATTGAGTATACCCACTTCTCAAAACAGGACGTTTATCTTGAGCTGTATGGGCTGCTCAAAAAAATTAAGAGTATACCCACTTCTCCAGGGACCACTACACCACTTTCTAAGGGCATTCACTACACTATGGGCAGCGTAAGGAGGTGAGGTGCTGCCCATGATCCTTCTGCTGTAAGGGCATTCACTTCATTAAGGGCGGTGTTAGGAGGTGAGGTGCTGGCCATGATCCTTCTGCTGTAAGGGCATTCACTACACTAAGGGCGGTGTTAGGAGGTGAGGTGCTGCCCATGGTCCTTGTTACGCCCCAACTTTAGTGGCCCTTTGGGGCGAACAAACATTCCACCGGTGACCAAAAACAATTACTAAAAAACACCTTTAAAAGTACCAAATCCATGGGATTTATTAATACAACATGATTTAAGAACTACAAGACAAACATAACTGTACAACAAAATCCCAGGCTAAGAGAAGCAGCAAGACCAGTGCTATGTTCCGTTATCCTTACCTCCATGAGTATACTTATACGCAGTACACAGTACACACTTACTAGGTACGCAGATCCTCAGCAGGTGAGTGTTGTTCCAAATCTAATACTCCGTGGTGCACTTACCGGAAATTACAGTCCCGGGTGGGGGGATAGCCAGCTGCTTAGCATAACTGCCATTCAGAACCAATGGTAATGCTACCAAGCTAGGCTAGCTAGGTATGCTAACTGTCGGTATACATCGTTAAAAACCACCAAAATACTCATGTCACTGGCTTTAATTTGAGAATGGCATGTTAGTAGTACATTTAATATCAGTACAGTTGTTTAATTACTGCTGATATTGACATTTACGGTCTGTAGCCTTGTGGTCTACTGACTCTGCTATCGTAGCCACCGTAGCCATTATGTCCGCCACTGACTTGGAAATAAATGAAAAGCTCTGCCTGGCTCCGTCTCTTCCGCTACGTAGACAAGATGGCGGCCGTTGAGATTGGAAAGTGTACCCTGGTCCCACACTCAAAGTTTTGTCCGTTATGAGTACACATATGGGTCCTTTGGGTATACTTCTTTTCGCCGCGATCGAAATCGGAACACCCTACATACTCAAACTAAGGATGGTAGGTACGGAGGGTATGGATATCGGAACAGAGCCCAGCAGTCCCCAAGCTAGAAGCCTCCTCTCTGCAGCTGGAAATTGGAGTCTTTAACTCCTACTTGATCACCTGGCCAGGTGCATCTCATCAGGGGGTACTCAACCTGGGCGGAGCAACAGAAAAGGGCAGGAAAGTGACAAACAAAGAACACAACACAACACATGTGGTCGTAACAATCCTTCTGCTGTAAGGGCATTCACTACACTAAGGGCGGTGTTAGGAGGTGAGGTGCTGCCCGTGATCCTTCTGCTGTAAGGGCATTCACTACACTAAGGGCAGCGTAAGGTGAGACTGAAAGCTTGAAAGCAGTCAAAGGTTTCTGATGTTGGTATCTTTCTTGGAGACTTATCAAAGAAGTTTCCAGAAGTTGCTCACTGTTGGTAGTGATAGTTCCGATCAGCATCCCTTGTTCAGTCTGTCCCAGGGCTAGGCGTGGTGGACAGATAGATGGATTAGATTACGCAACACTGAGACATATAGTATTCATATCATTCAGCTGTTTTTGAAGGATAAACATCTGGAATGCCGGCAGTCTGATGTGATTACCGCTAACAGCACAGTCTCCAAAGAACCCCAGGATAATTTTAGGGCTGGTTCTGTCGCAGACATAAGGACTTAATGTTGATGGGTATCTCTGCCTTCTGACCATGGAACTTCTTGGCAAAGCATAGATCAAGTAGTAGTGAATTTGCAGCTGCCTAGCTCTTAACTTTGAGGCTGAATTTGGTGCGTGTTTGTTGGAATGAACCTGCGATTTGGCTTGTCTCCTGGACCACTTCCATGATGGAGCCAGCAGAGGCGTGTGTGTGTGTGTGTGTGTCTGTGTGTGTGTCTAGCGATCAGTCTCCTTACTAGGGCTGTAACGATACACCTACCTCACGATTCGATTCGTATCACGATTCTTGACCCACGGTTCGATACACCCCACGATATTATTATTATTATTATTATTATTATTATTTTATTTTTTTATCTCGCGATTTTTAAAATATATTTTCTAATTCACATTAGAATAAGTATGAGCTATAAAAAAAATGAAGAAACAATTTATAACCAAATATTGAGGTTTTTATTACTCAAAGCAATGCTGTTGAAAAACATTCAACAAACTTCGGAACCTGTTATCTATCTGCAGAGCAAATGTCAGGCTCATACAATAACATTAACGTGAATTAATTGATGCTAATACCTAGCGCGGTCTCTATAGGATTTCCCATATACGTTAGCATTAAGCTAACGTATTTTCTACCACAGTAAAACATGCAATACTATGTGATTGTTTTTAGAAAACGAATGTTACGTGATGAGATTACTAAAATGTAGTCTGCATGTCTGCTCAGTTTAGCAGTGCTACCCAAGCAAAGGTTTGAAAAGAACTTCAAGCTTCAGACTTTCTGTTAGGGAAACAGCTTTCTATCTGCCAAGCAAATGGCAGGCTCATGACAACACGCGCAACCTTTGGGAGCATGAACTGCACTGAGTAAATTTTGCGCAACAATTAACCCCAACGCTGAAGCAAGCAGCCGTTTTTACTAGCGAACCAAACTTTTTGTATCAAGTGACCGCTGAGGGCATGTCGCGGTTCTGCCTCCTCGCATCGCGATGCAGGTTCGTGGCCCAGAGTGTCGCGATTTCTCGGTTCGATCCAATATCGTTACAGCCCTACTCCTTACCTATCCCCCACACGTAAAGTATGAACGATTCTCTCTTCGGTGTGATCTCCAATCTCAGTGGGAAATGTAATTATTAAGCTTATTTTAAACTCCTTTCCAGCTCAGCATTAAACAGCTGCCCATCTCTGGCTAAGCTGTTTTTGGATCTCAATTGTATTAGCTGTAATTGAAGGCTCATCGTTGGTCTGTGTTTTTTTGTTAAAGGGGTCATGCTAGTCTGCTTGGCTCATGCATTGGCTCGGTTCCCGAGCGTAGCTTCCCTGAGATAGTATTGTTGCATCCCTTTCGGGCAATCTGACCAGCACATCTGTGCTCATGTTGGGATGATTCAATAGAGTTACGGAATTGACTGCAGGCTGGGAGTACTATTCCCATAGTGCTCTAGTGATGACTGTAGAGACAGCGAGTGTCTTTGTGTGTTTGTACCAACATGTGGGCACGTGAGGAGGAGTTAAATCTCGTCCACTCCGGTGGAGTAAACAGTGAATTGTCAGGTGGCGTCTGGTTTATTCCAGCCACTGGGCAGAATGGGAGCAGGAAGTGGATGTTGTCAGAACTCAGAATGATGCCACATGATGACTCTGGGTAGACCTGTTCTTGTGTTTATAATGGAGATGGCCCTGCATTTCAATCATGTAGTCTCGGGAGAACCCGTCCACATGATTTATTTTTCAATACGAAGCAAGGCAGGTGAAAGACAGGATATTCCACACCTAGGCCAGATCAGTCAGACAGCCAAACATTCTGAACAGATGCAGACACTCAAGAGACAAGCATCTAATGAGCAGCATCATAATTGGATCCCCTTCCTCATTGCTACAGTTTGATGATTGACTCAGCACAAGACTATGAGGACCTTTTCACTGATGAAATTCCCCTTTGAGCTGAGCTCTGCTGAAGGTTTCTTCCTGTTCAAAGGAAGTTTTCCCTTGTCCCCAATGTATTAGGGCTTGCTCGAATGGGGTTCAGGCTCTAGGCTCGGTAAAGTGCTTCGAGACAATTTCCGTTGTTATTGGTTCTATATAAATAAATACGATTGAATTAAATCGAATTTCACTAATGCTCTCTGAGTGTCATTGAGACACGAGTGAGCTGATGTAGCTTGTTAAGATGGTCTCATGTCGAGTGTTGCTCTGATTATGATTATATAGTTTGTGTTCTGTCTGAACACATTCAGAGAGATCTCTTCTTTGTGTCATGGGACCAAAGAATCCAGAAAGAACTTCCCTGAAAGCATCTTGTCAGACTGGGGCAACACAACCCACACAATTTCACGACCTCAGTAATAAGGAAGGCCCTTAGGGAAAATATAACATTTGTTCATACTTGTTTTTTTAAAAGTAGTCTTTCTAATATGTTTGTTATGAGTTAACCCATTAAGTCTTTATAGTCTATTAAAATTATAATCCACAGAATTCTATAAGTGAAGAACATGCGCCGATAAACATGGAATTTTTGTGTGTTTTTTTTCTTCTTCTCAGATCTGAAAGTGTCTTGCTATCAGGAGCTACTGTCCTGAGGAGTAGAAAATGGGTTTTTAACGTGTAACCTGTTTAATCTGGCAGATCATCGAGTCCCTGGGCATCATGATCTACAAGGCTCTGGACTACGGCCTGAAGGAGAATGAGGAGCGCGAGCTGAGCCCACCTCTCGAACGCCTCATCGATCTCATGACCAACATGGTCAACGACGAGGCAGAGAAAGACCCCTGCCCTGATGAAGGCTACGAGGCCACTGAGGAAGAG
This sequence comes from Sprattus sprattus, assembly GCF_963457725.1. Lineage (NCBI taxonomy): Eukaryota > Metazoa > Chordata > Actinopteri > Clupeiformes > Clupeidae > Sprattus > Sprattus sprattus. The sequence continues at coordinate 8,897,318 of NC_137918.1, forward strand.
GACGAGGGGGAAGGAGAAGAAGGCCCAGACGTCTGCAACATCCGATGCTACCGTGACGTGTTGGAGGTAAGTGAGGAGCAATGCTGGAAGCATGCTGGTTGAAAACGTGTGCTTCTCTTCCACTCTAGGCTGAAATATAGAGAACATACCGAGTTGTAAATACAACTGTAAAAGCTACTGTCACCTTCAGAAATGTGTGAGCTCCACAATAGTCTGTTCTGAACATTCTGTTCAATAATTACTGTTACTTTTTCTTTCAAGGGGAGTGAGGATTTATGAGTAAACTATTTTGTCCCCCATTATGTCACTGACCATGATGTTGGCAAGTCCTTTCAATCCTTAGCATAAAGGCTTTAAATCGCCTTAGCATAAGTAGGTTCTGACTGAAGATAACTGTATTGCAACCCTCCCCCCCACACACACATTCTACAGTTCTCAGTCCCCAGTCCCCAGTTACATAAGTAATACACAGGTACATTTCCACGGCTCCTTGTTGGCTAATGATCTCCATCTTGCTTCAGACATACAGTAGGCTATATGTAAGCAGCTTTAGCTTGAGCTACTCGTTCTGATTAGCGCATAAACAGGCGAGTAGAAGAAATATCCCTTTATGAAACCAGACCTGAGGCTTATGGCATAATGGTAATGGACACGCTATGTAATGAATGCAGGAGATGTATGGTCTGGTCCAGGTGTGCTAGTGTGGGAACAGCCAGCGGATTTAGATGAATTGCTACTGATTACATGGCTAATACTGTGTGCTAACTCTCTGTGCTGGTGGTACAGTTGCTGCTGGTGCCTATTAGATAACTCTGATGAAGGGGTCAGCTCCTCCTCTGTGTTTCTGGGGTCATATGAGGAGATGGTTGTGTGTGTTTGTGTGTGTGTTTGTGTGTGTGTTTGTGTGTGTGTTTGTGTGTGTGTGTGTGTTTTTGTTTGTTTGTTTGTTTGTTCTCTCATAGTTATACCTCTGGCAGTCTGCCGAGGAAGAGTGGGGCAAAGGACGTGGCGTGTGTGTGTGTGTGTGTGTGTGGTTTTAGCAGACAGTCTGTTGAGTGGAGGGAGATAAAGTGAATTTGAGCATTTGACTGGAAAGAAGCTGCCTGCTTAAGGAGATGCTTCTGTCCTCCAGGGATAAAACTCTCTCATGGGTTAGGTTTTGAAGTCATCCAGACCTCTTTCTTTCTCTTTCTGATTGACTATATGTTTAGCCATTTCACATACTCTTCTCTTTCTTTTATCTGTCTTTGCCGGTATGTTCTTTTTCAAGAGGCCATTAGCATCATGTGCTAAACAGCTTTATTTAAACTCTGTGTTTCTTGTCTCTGTATCTTTGAGTCTGTCATGTCGCTCATATTAGTCTAACAAAACAAGGAAATCAGTCCCTTTCCCAGACATGAGCTAATATAGCCCTCGACTGAGACAGACCGGTTTTCTTTATTTAACTCTATCTCCTCTTTAACTTTAGCTCCTCTTTCACTTTCTAGTCTTGGCCTCCTTCTGCATTGTCATCGCTCTAGTGGGGAGGAGGTGATTGTTGACACCTGTTCTACTCATTCCGTGACAGGGCGGGTCTGGATGGGAGCGGGTGCAGAAATGTTATTGGGCAGGTTTTAATTCCTTTCAGGTCAGGGCCATTTGACGTGACGGCAGGCATATGGAGGCTTTGTTCCACTTGAGCGAGTCAGAATGAGCATGTGAATGTGCCCGTGTGTTTACACCTGCCCATCATACCACATCAGGGATGGGCCGCCACAGGTATCTGTCTCGGTGCAAGGCATGATGGGGGATCTCTTTGCTGATGATGACTCAGGGATGAGTGTAAATGCTCTCTCCAGCCCCCACCCACATCTAACACCCAAAATGTACATGTATTATCAGTTGGTATGACACAAGTAGAATTAATTTGATGACCTGACCTGTAATTTATAATTCTAATTTCATTCTTTGACTGACAAGGGTTTTGAGATACCGGAGCCTGGAAAAAAAGAACGGTTTGATATTAGAGAATATTATAAACATAACCAACAGCATGGTTTTAACCTCCAGTGTAAAAGGACAACTTGATCATTATAATACTTACTGCAGGCAGTATACTTGTAATGGATGTCCGTAGCAGTGTAACCAGAAAGATTTACAAACATGTAGACTTGGATTTCACTTCATTGAAGAATGGAACAACTGTAAGGCAGTAAGCCAAGGCTCTGTTTCATAGTCCAGTATTTGGAGCTTGGGTCACCTCTAGATCAGAGCAGTGATACAGTGGGGCACCTGCAGGATGGAGACCCAAGCTGGTCAAGAGATCAGCTGATGGTCCAGTGGAAGTAGCACTTAGACTAGGAGGCACATGTGATTGCAATAGCCAAATAATTACTTGATTGGTACAATGAATAGACAGGAAGTTGATTTATTGATTAAATGATAATTCAATTCAATTCAATTCAATTCAATTCAATTTTATTTGTATAGCGCCATAACAATACAATTGCCTCTCGGCGCTTAACAGAGCCCAGAGCCTGAACCCCCTTAGTGCATGCACAACGGCAACAGGGGCAAGAAAAAACTCCCTGTTAGGCAGGAAGAAACGTTGAGCAGAACCACGGCACATAAGGGGGGACCCATCTGCTTGAGGTCGGCCGGGTGGAGACAGGAAGGTGGGACGGGGGGAAGGGGGGAAGGGGAAGGGTAGTGTGGCAGAAGGGGAAAGGAAGCAACAGGGGCAATACACAGCCAGCATTTGGTCACTGGACATATGTGTACATACATCTGGTGGTAAATACATGATACAGACAAGACCAGATTACTGTGGCAATAGGGTTACTGTTACAGGGGTAGGGGATGTAGGGACAGAGAAACATTTCGGTGGAGGCAATAATGTATATTGTACATAAATGCTAGCATAGGGTATTGGGTAGAGTAGGTGGACGGCAATGCAGTGGCAGTGGGTGCGGTTGGCCGAGGGTTTCTCTAGGTAGACCAGGTAGAGAGACTACGTGCAGAGTGGTGGGGGTGGGGAGGGAAAGTTCCACATCCATCAGCGATTGGAACACGCCTGGCTCCGGGGAGGCAGTGGACCTTGCAGGGGCCGCTTGTTGAAGGGGGGGGTGTGGACATCTCGGACCATGGAGCTGCCGATGACCAGGGTGGGGGTCGTCACATCCAGCGGGAGAAGTCGTCAAGGGGATGATGACTGAGTTGAGGGCCCAGGATGGGGAGCAGGGCGGCGTGGGCGATGCTGGTGTTGCTCTGGAGCCGGTCTGCAGGGGCGTTTCGGGGCGGGCTGAGGAGGGGAGTGATCAGGCCCAGGAGGCTCCTCCTGATCCATCTAACAAACAGGAAATGACGAATCAGTCTGCGGGTCTGTTAGTCGGGAATCAGCACGAACAAACACACAGATGAATCATTTCACCAACCAGGGACATGTCATCTGTGTGTCGGTTTGCCTGTTGCATATTGCAATACTTAGATATGTTTAGTTTTTCTGGCATTGAACATTTTGTTTTTTGTTGTGATCTGTTTGCCGGGGCCGTACATGCATCCACTCGGCAAACAGGAAACACATTTGATGTTGCGGTACTAAATTACAAGTAGGAATTTAATTTGTTTTTTGTTGTGATCTGTTTGCCGGGGCCGTACATGCATCCACTCGGCAAACAGGAAACACATTTGATAATGACATTGACAGCCAGCTGACTAAATGCAAATGTAGCCACATCTTGGATTGTCCTGTTCTATGCTGAAGGCAGTACATCCATGTATGTGCCTATATGGCAGCTTATTTAACCCATGACATATATAGACATGCATCGCTCTTTACCAGGGGTCTCAAACTCAGGCCCGCGGGCCCCCCAAGTGATTTTATTAGAAAAGTTCCATTGATTTTAATGGGCCACCCCTACGTTTACCTAAGAAAAATCTGGCCCCCCAATGACCAGACTGGACGCTCACCGGCCCCCGGCTAATTTGAGTTTGAGACCCCTGCTCTACACACTCTCTTTCTCTCCCTTTCAGCTGTGTACATCCCACCTGCCCAGTCCCTCAGACGCCCCTAACCACTACCAGGCCGTGTGTAGGGCCCTCTATGCAGAGACCAGGGAGCTCCGCACCTTCCTGGAGAAGATCAAGAGTGCCAAGGAGGTGAGACGCACTGCTGCAGGCTAGCCATATCTCCACTAGACAGAACGAGGTGCGTGAGTTAGCATCATAATTTAGCATCATTGACTGCCCTCCCTAGACAAGGCTCTGCAATGGACACAGCCTCAGGCCTGGGGGCTGTAGGAACATGTTTGTTGATGTTGATGTTTCCATCTTTGTTGACCTTGTTTTCCTTAGGGTTAATAATAACTCAAATTTTCTCATGATTGCTTGACTCAGAGAAAATAGATTTATTATTCGGGTCTGTGGCGCTGTCAATTTAATGTCAAAAATTAACTCAAGTTATACATTTAGTTTTTTTTGTCTTTGCGGTAATGATCCATAGGAAAACCAGGATGGTATTTATAGACACAGGCTTAGAGGCTGTTTCTGTGGAGCAATATCCACACTGTTGAAAAGACTGCGAGGGTTGAGTCATCGATGAACGAGGCAAGCTCGCGAATGAATGTGTTGAAACCGCCTCTGCCAACCAGAGAGGGCAACCACAGACTCATTCAGAAAACGCATCCTCAGTGTCCGCATTAATGGCTGGAGGATTTCTGCAGCTCTGTAAAGGGACTCTGGGGTTTGGGCATTTATCCCGTCCTCATCACAGTCAAAACACTACCAGTGACCTAGACAACATGTAAACAGTATGTTATATTTTTCGAGATCTAGCATGCATACATGGACAAGGACACTGATGCATTGTATTATCAAGAATTGAGGAACTGTTTGTTGGTAGGTATATTTCTGCATAAGCCCTGAGCGTGTAGCAGTTATGGACTGCTTGGTCACATTCTTCTGGATCTGTCCCTCCTCTCGTTGGCTCAGACTGAGGTTGTCCATTGTGACTGCCTGGACAAGTTTCACAGCCAGTGGACAGGATCACACACTTTAAGTGGTTAATCCCCTGTCTTACTGCCATTAACCTGTCTGGCCCGAGGGTGTGGTGGGTCTATGTGGTCTTCCTTGAGTCCTGCCTGATCCAGTCCCCACACATCTTTACAAATGGGTCAACTGTGGCAGTGTTTGAAGCATCTTTAACAACATGCCTCACATTATCGCTCCCCGTAATGGCCCTTACACAGTGGTGTAGTGGTCCCTGGAGAAGTGGGTATACTCTTAATTTTTTAAGCAGCCCATACAGCACAGGATAAAAGCCATGTTTCGAGAAGTGGGTATACGCAATGCTGACTGAAAAAAAAGTGGGTATACTCTGTACACCTGCGTATACCCTGGACTACACCACTGCCCTTACATGATGGATGTGTCCAAGTTTAAGTTGATGTTGTGTCTGTTGCTATTTACCCTCCTGCTCTTCGCATGGTGGTTTAATCCTCTCTTGACTGTTGCTTCATCCTGTGAAACATAGGAGATACAGGCCACAGTCACAACAAGCAGGGTGCTCTTAAAAAACAAGGCCTTGAGCAACAGGATTCACGTGGTGCAGTTTTGCAAAGGGATTTAAGCAATGTAAGCATTGGATCAGCTTCTGGACCCAGAAGAAAATCACATGGCCTTGTCAAAAACACCCATACACAACCACGCTCACTCTGTCACACATGCGCACACACACCCTTAGGTGCTCTCGGCCCAACCAGATTAGATTTGATTACTGGCACTTGTCGGAGGGCAGCACTGTGCTCTGACTATCCGCGTCGGACGTGTCTGAATGTAGCAGAAGGTTTAGCCGCAGCAGCTTATGTAATGCACAGCTAGCCCGGAGCGCTAGCCCAGAGCGCTAGCCCTGAGTGCGGAGCCTGATGGAGAGGGTGCAGTAAGGAGATTAGTCTGTCAGAGTCTGCACTTAAGGTCCCGCAGGCCTGGCAGGTAGCCACGGTTACGGTAAAGCTAATGATCCATTAATGAATACAGCTCTTACAAGAGTATTGATGCCACAGATAGAGGGGTTGGCATATAGGCATCAGTTGTACGGGCCAAATGCGTCATCAGTCTCGTGTGTGTGTCTGTGTGTGTGTGTGTGTGTGTGTGTGTGTATAAATAAACCCCCTGCTGGTGTAGGAACGTGCTTGCGTGGGCAAGAGCTGTGTGTGTAAAGCAATCCACAGGAGAGCTGGGGCTGTAATATAAGATGACAGTCAGCAGTACTCCCAGCATCCTTCACTGCGCTTTGTTCAGAATGTGACTGACAGTGATTGGTGTGGATGGTGTGATGTTGGCAATGTTTCAGGATCAATCACTTGCGCACACACACACACACACACACACACACACTTGCACAGACAAGCACACACACACACACACACACACACACACACACACACATTCAGGGGCTCACGGGAGAGACATGGGGGTGGGGGTGGGGGGGGTTGAGGGATTTTTCTCTTTTCAGAATGTGTGAAGAAAGGTGTGAGACCAGCCCCGAGATGATTTAGATTTTTCTTTTTTTTTGGTCGCCATTTTATTCTTTTATTGAAGAGATCCGAACACCGCTTTAATGAATCATAGGTAAAGTGCCGTTTGTATTTTGAGGTAAATAAGCATTATTGCAATATTCATCTGTAGTATAGTATTCATAATAAGAGTCATACTCCCCACAAACACTTCAAAACGTTGATGACCTGACATAGGCTATGGCCCACTTTCAGAATTAACTCTAGCAGTAGGAAGATACAGCAGTCCGTTGGTGTAGTAGTGCTTCCCCCGGTCCCTGTTGTGACCCTATGCCTGGGTGACCCTGTGCTTATGGTCAAGTCCAGTTCCATCCTGGCGGAATGGACCGTTGTAAAAGGGCTGCATTAGCTGCCCATTGATTGCCCCCTACACAGAGGATCGATGGCATCCGTCTGATGCCTGCTGCCTGCACGAGATGCAATCAGTTTACACACGGGCAGTGTCAAACAGTGTGTGTGTGTGTGTGCATCTGTTTGTTTGGCCTCCAAGGTATTTGGCTTAACGATAAAAAAAATTCTGTCTTTATGTTTTATTTGTGGTCATGTTTGTTTCTTTCTCCCTTTTTTTTCTTTAAGAATCTGCGGCGGATGGAGGGAGATGCTCGAGAAGAGCCAGCCAAAGACCTGAATGAGCTGCAGAATGCTGACTGGGTAAATGTTTACACACACACACACACACACACACACTTGATGGCACTTTATTGACACTCTATTGGAAGGTCTTTTTTAAGTGTGTGTGTGTGTGTGTGTGTGTGTGTGTGTGTGCAGGCTCGTTTCTGGGTGCAGGTGATGCGCAGCCTGCGTGACGGGGTGAAGCTGAAGAAGGTTCAGGAGCGCCAGTACAACCAACTGCCCATCGAGTTCTCGCTGACGCCTTACGAGATGCTCATGGACGACATCCGCTCCAAGCGATATAAACTCCGCAAGGTCATGGTGAGTGTTGCTATGGAGAAGGCTGAAAATCACTCACTCACTCACCACAGGGTGAAGCAGAACCTTGCCTGAATGCCATTGTGTGGTAGGTCTTGTCACATCATTTTTGCGAAACATTTTGTTACAAATCTATTCTGACAATGCCTCCAGTTTAATTGACACATGCACCTCTTGGGATGGTATTAATATGCACGGTCCAACTCATGATAGAGCAGATTCAGTGTCCCTTCCCTATGAGGAGACACTCACATCATATCATGACACAGCAGATTCAGTGTCCCGTCCCTATGAGGAGACACTCACATCATATCATGACACAGCAGATTCAGTGTCCCGTCCCTATGAGGAGACACTCACATCATATCATGATAGAGCAGATTCAGTGTCCCGTCCCTATGAGGAGACACTCACATAATATCATGACACAGCAGATTCAGTGTCCCGTCCCTATGAGGATACACTCACATAATATCCATGGGCCAGGTGGCCAGGGCGGTGATCTGGTATCTCTCTCCCTTAATCCTCTACTTTTGTTTATTAAAAGAAGGACATTATTTTGGTTTTATATTGCAAAGCCCCAGGCAACCACAGGTTATGAAGTCTATTATTAGATAGATCTATTTGAATACGTCTGGTGACGTTGAGGATTTAAAATTCATTAGATTTTTTCCATTGTTATTTCCTGACGCTGGAGCATTTGTTCTTCTGCATTGCATTGCCTTTTATCAGCTTCTACTGAGTCATCTGCCCAACTCCCTCCCTTATCAGATAACACGCAAGGTTCCATAGCGGCGGTCTGCCGCTTGCTTACAGCATTGCTCCGGTTAAATAATGCAACGCAGAAAGACTTGGTTCAGATAGCACTAGATGACTAACTGTAGGCTGCAGGTTGAAAAGGACTTTGAAAGTGAACAAAGCAAATCTTCAAACGTCAGAGTCCGTATCAGTATGGAGAGTACATGGATAAGGTGGATTATGACTGAGCTTGACCTTTGCTCCCAGAAGCCAGTAGGAACCATTAGAATGAATGCATGACCTCATTAAGAGTGCCACTTGGGACTACCTGTAGCTCATCATGGCCATGACTTCATATTGCCTCATGGGAGAGCATGATTGGAGCACACATGTCTGGCCTGCATGTTTGGGTGCTTATGGCTTGACTGGAGTCGGGTCTTAAATGTCTGATGTCTATGCAGAGGTTATCTGCTGTGTGATCCCTAAGACATGTTGTCAAGAATAAGACTGGTGAGAAGGGTACTCTACTCGCCTCCTCAAGGCACAGACTCGAACACTTAGGGGGAGAAAATGTGCTCTGTCCACTCTCTGGTGTTCCAGCCCATGACCTCCCACCTGCTTTACCTCTGTCCACTCTCTGGTGTTCCAGCCCATGACCTCCCACCTGCTTTACCTCTTCCCTCTCTCCTGTGCTACTGCAGGTGAATGGAGACATTCCGCCCAGGTTAAAAAAGAGTGCCCACGAGGTCATCCTGGAGTTCATCCGATCTCGCCCGCCCCTGAACCCGGTAAGCGCACCACCCTGGCTGAATTCTTTTGGTCCTGGTGACTTTTCTGCTCCTCCATCATCAATCTTGAAGAGCAAGAACCACTTGACCAGCTGTCATCTCACTCCTTTTTTTCTCTTTCTCTTGCTTTTTTCTTGCTCTTCTCTTTCTTGATGTCTACTAATAATACTATATCTACTACTGATATGTGTATCCATATTTAATCAAGCAATGTCTTTGTAGTGGTTCGTTAGGAGGGATGCAGTAATTGTTTTTCATATCTGTGTACAACCCTCTGGTATGCTTGTATATATTATATATTGTATACATACTATATATTGCTGTGACCGGCCCCTCGTATTGATCGTGCCCAATCAGGCTGCTTCGCGCAAGCTAAAGCCCCACCCCCAGCGGCCCGTCAGTCTCCACGAGCGCCTCCTGGAGGGGATCAAGTCTGAGAGGAAGCTGAGGCCCGTGTCTCCAGACATGATCCGCCGCAGCAGGCTGGGTAAGAATCAACACAGACCCTAACCCACACACATTAGACATGAGGCCCTAACCCTAACCCACACACATTAGACATGAGGCCCTAACCCTAACCCTCACCCACACACATTAGACATGAGTCCCTAACCCTAACCCACACACAGTAGACATGAGGCCCTAACCCTAACCCACCCACATTAGACATGAGGCCCTAACCCTAACACACACATTAGACATGAGGCCCTAACCCTAACCCACACACATTAGACATGAGACCCGTGTCTCCACACATGATCCGCTGCAGCCAGCTGGATAAGGCCCAAAATCAATCAACACATAACTACACACATTAGACATGTGCAGACATTCAGATCCTCCTCACACTCACACTCACACATATAAAAATAGACAGATTTACTTGAATGCATGAATACCTTTTATGGTTACTCAGTCTCCTGGTAGAACTTTTAATGTTCACACAATGAACTATAATATTTAATGACGCGCAAAATGCTTGTATACTGACAATCAGGATTAATTAATTGGGCTCAAGGCTCGTCTTTGTATGTTTATCAGTCGTGTGTGTGTGTGTGTGTGTGTGTGTGTGTGTGTGTGTGTGTGTGTGTGTGTGTGTGTGTGTGTGTGTGTGTGTGTGTGTGTGTGTGTGTGTGTGTGTGTGTGTGTGTGTGTGTGTGTGTGTGTGTGTGTGTGTGTGTGTGTGTGTGTGAGGACAACCCCAGCCAGAGTGAAAACTCACACCAGCTTCCTCCCGTCACAACCTGTCTCTCTCACACAACCTGTCTCTCTCACACAACCTGTCTCTCTCTCACACACACAAACACACACACTCACAACCTGTGTCCAAGTGTGCCCATGCATGGCTACTGTCTATCGCTGTGTGTGCAACCCAAGATGATGGCTTTAATTGAACTGTCATTGTGTCCGCCTCATTAACGCTTTTAATACCCATGAGTCCATGATTAGGCCTTTGTGTCATGAAGGATTGCACTGCTGCACGTGTAGATCTGTTCTGGACATTGTAATGTGTTCAATGATGCATAATGTTGTCAGTGATTTTATGAACCTCACATAAGTGATTCGAGTGTGGCGAGTGTTGGTTTGTTCAGCTTTTTCAGGTCATTGGAGAGATTTTGAATTGTCATGTAGATTTTTGTTTTTAGATTAGATTTAACTTTATTGTCATTGCACAGAGTACAAGTACTGAGACAACGCAACGTAACGTATTGACAATGTAACTACTCATTGTGGTCATCATTTTGATGTGCTAACTGTCTGTGGATTCTGTTGTGATTCTGTGAAAGGTAGAGATTTTAATATTGTGAAAAATAGCTGTTGGTGTAAAGTTGAACTGTGAGGGAGTTACTCAGAATGCGTGACGCTTATTTGATTGAATGTCCTAACAGTTAATGTGGAACCAAGACAATCTGCTTAATCGGATTGGTCTGTTGTGTCTCTGTATATATTTAAAATCAGTTCAGGACAGGGTGTTCAAGACCCTGGAAATCAAGTAAGCTTCAGCCTATGGAAATAAGTATGGAAGTTACGTGCATTTTTACCGACCTTATGAAAACAAAGTCCAACGGTACCATTCTGATCTAAACTGTTTAATCTTGAGGAGGATTATCATCAACTGTTAAGCTTGTATTATAGAGAAAATATTCCCTTATCCATGTTGTATGTATGTGTATGTATGTAAGAGGTCATTATTGCAGTTGCATTTCATAGAAGGAGTTTTTAAGGTTATAGCATGCTTGATGTTAAGTGACCATAGCTAGTAATACCAGTGACAGGCAGGCTTACTGCATGCAGGAACAGAAGTTCATGTTATGTAACCTGCCTTTCCTCATAGGTCTCCTATGTTCAATGCAGATCCTCTGGCATTGAGCTATTCTCTTGAACTGACTGCTTGACTCTCTTCTCCCTCCCTACCCCTCTCCCTTGGTCCTATAAAATGCCTCCCCACCCTATCTATCTACCGAACCCTAACCCTAAATCCTTGTCTTGATTACCGATCCCTCTGCCTTTGTCTCTCTTGCAGTAATGCGACCGCTTAGCATGTCGGTCAGTTTTGACTCTTCAGGTAAAGCCCCTTCCCCTTGCCTGGTTGCACCCCCACTGCCTGGCTTTGGCCCATGTGTTTGTACCCCGTGTCTGTAGTGCTCTTGGATCTTGTTGCCCCCCCCCCCCCCCCCCCCCTCCCAAAAGATTTCTTGTGTACTGCTGCTGTGATCTTGAGCGGAGGTGTTGTCGTCATGGTAACGCCTCACCCACTGTGGCATGGAACCAGACACCTCATGAGTGGAGAGAAGAGGAGAGAAGTGGCCAGAATCACTAAATGTTTCATGAACACATTAACCCTCTAAACAATTCTATTGGGATTTTACAACACTAATGGCTTGGGTGTTACGATTGCAAAATATCAATACCAGTCATGTGAATACCAAAAATACTTCTCTGTGTCCATTTAAAAGGACTTTTAAAGCAATTATCCATCCTCTTGATAGTTTACCAATAGGCTTGATGCAGAACATTTGACAGTCTGCTGTGGAGAAGAGAGGAGGGGAAACGGACTGAGTGAAAGGACGCCATTCTTTAGGTTATCCAGTCCGAAGCAGTCATGCTCATCCTAGAGCGATGGCGTCATTTATCATGTTGGATTGTATTTGTTTCACAAACAAGCACAGTTCCACTGGGATTAACTGATGCGTCGTTTGGTGAACGACGGTCTGCGAATGACACGACTAATCCACGTGCTCCCCTTCAGTCATGGTAATCCCTGGGCCTCAGAGACATGCTGTATGACATAATGTGATGTTGCTGTATATATCCCTTACCGTCACATCTACACGAGCAGAGGGCAGGACTTTGTCCCCATTCTTGAGGTCAATAAGTGATGACCTCCGTTGCTCCGACTCTTACTTCTCTCCACATCCTCTCCTCGCTCTCTGGTGTCTGAAGCTCCTCTCACTATGCTTACCCCCACACCCCACACCCCTCACCCCTGCCGCTTTTGATGTGGCTGATTTGTGGTTGTGTGTTTATGTCTTCCGTGACGTGCCCAAAAGTTCACAACTGCCCTGAACAATGCATTTTCATCGGACACACCGACCCCAGTGGATCCTGTTTTAACGGGTCTCCCTCAGTTTGGGAGTGCAGCTGATTTGATGTCTCCATGATTCTGATGTTTGGGTTCACCTCACTGAGTGGCACTTTTAAGAGAGCTCAGATAGAGTGAGTGAGTGAGTGAGCAGACTTATGTGTTTTGGTGACTGTTGGATCATATTGAAGGATGTGTCCCTTTTGTAGGAGCAGGCAAAAGCATCAGCACTCCGCAAGATTTGTACCGAAGCTCAGGTAAAGTATCCTAAAACCACTGCCTTTGCAGAGCCATCCCTAACCACAGAGGTGTGTGTGTCTGCAACTAAACCTAAAGTGTGTGTGTGTGTGTGTGTGTGTGTGTCCTACATCTCAACCTAAAGTGTGTGTGTGTGTGTGTGTGTGTGTGTGTGTGTGTTCCAATAACAGTAACTGTTCTCAGTTTCCCTAACAGTATGTACCGAAGGCTTATCGTTAAGATCAGCATTTTTCAGTCTCTTAACCAGGATTAGTGTAGAATTAGAGCCGTTATGTAACACTAGCCGCTTGATGTTATCAATATTTAATAACCTCCCAGTTATTTTTACTTGTCTGCAACCTCGATGTCTCCTGTTTGGTCACCAGTGATGCAGAGGCTCTGGCTGTGGTTTGCATCAGCAGAAACAGAGTCTGAATGACGAATAGAGATAAGAAAAGAGATAAAAGAATGAAGATTAAATGCCCCCTTGTGTAGCTTATAGGCATACAGGGGGGAATTTGTTGGTTGGTGGATGTGATGTTCAACATGTAGGACCCCTTAAGGTGTTGTAAAGGTCCAGTTAGGCTTCCTATTGTCGTTCTGGCTGCTATGAAGTGACCGGTTTATATGGAGAACATTGGAGGCACTGCTGCTACTACTGCTGCCCTTCTGTCACATCTGTTTGCTGAACTTCTCTGTGCAAACAACTGTGTCCGTTTGTTATGGTTTAATCTAATATCGGCAGTTCTGGCATTGGTGTTTGTGTTACGCAAGTACGGAGTCGATCTAATAGAAATGTTATCATACCTCCGTAAATAATCTTCCGCGTGGCTCACTCATCCCAGAGAGTCCTGAGGTGGCATTTGTCCCTCCTGGAGTCCTGAGGGACCTGAAAAGTCTCTTGGATGTTGAACGCTTTACGTTTACTGTACTGGTTTTGAAAGGAGAACTATAAATCTGAGGATGCACCTTACAATAAGCCTAATGTCTGCTTTAATTTAGTTTTTTTGCTGCTCAAAGTTTTAGTTCGGATCTCGAGCCATATCTTCCTTGTGCTGGGGTTCTGATCACATGTCTTTTTTACAGGCGTGACCCTAGATGCCCCTAGGAAGATGGCCATCAGCACGCTGGCTCTGTCCAATGGTAGCCAGTCAGCCTACAGCCCGGCGAATGGACTGGGTGGGTCCCAGCAGTTATCTCAGAGGAAGAGGTTGTTGAAGGCCCCTACGCTAGCCGAACTGGACAGCTCCGACTCTGATGTGAGTGTGTGTGTGTGTGTGTGTGTGTGTGTGTGTGTGTGTGTGTAAGGGGGTTTGTCTCTTTGCCGGTATTGAATACTGTTAATGCATATGTGTTTTGTTGGATGTTTGTGTATCTATGTGGATATCTCTTGAATACAGTAGGAAAGAGTGTGTTTTGGAACTTCCATTGGATTCCGTGTCTGTCAAAACAAAATGTGTTGGAGATGCTTTATGAACATAGCAAAGCTGTATGATGGATGTAGACATACAGTTTACATTTATTTATTTAGATGCGTGTTGCAACATGGGTTATTTTGCTTGTTTGTGCGATGCATCTTGGGTAATCAGCCCTACATGTATATCCTCTAGGAGGAGCCCAGCCGCGCGTCAGCCAGCAGCTCCAGTGTGTCCGCCTCCATGATGGAAGACACATCACCTGAGTCTCACACTGGGAAGAAGAGTAAGAGTCTCTCTCTGTCTCTGTCTCTCTCTCTGTCTTTCTATGTGTCTCTCTCTGTCTGTCTTTCTCTCTCTGTCTCTCTCTCTCTCTGTCTCTCTCTCTCTCTCTCTCTGTCTATGTCTCTGTCTCTCTCTCTGTCTTTCTCTGTGTCTCCGTCTCTGTGTCTTTGTGTGTGTGTGTTCTTCTTAATGACCTACCTATGATGACCTACCTATGATCCCCCCCCCCCCCCCCACCCCGGCTAGACTGTCCTGTTCAGTCTCTACACATGTAGTCACTCTCGGCTGTGTCTCCTTCAGCTCCCCCCAGGTTCCTGCCCATCTCCTCGACCCCCCAGCCAGACAGACGACCTGCACCCACCCAGCGGAGACACTCCATCGAGAAAGAGACTCCCACCAGCGTTCGGCCATTTGTGCCCCCTTCTCGACACAGCTCCAAGTCCTTGGTAGGTAGTTCCTTTGCCAGTGCAAGCGTGGAGTCTGTCACTTCCAGCATACTCATGAGGGGAACCTGAGAGGAGGCTTCAGTATGTACTTGTTGCTATGGGTACTATGGAGGAGCTATATTGACTACCTAATCAGCAGGTTGGCCTCTGACCAGTGAAAGGCCTGTTTGTGTATTGTGTCTTAGAGTAAATCATCATGACCGATGAGACTCCAGGGACCATTTCATTGTAATTGTGGGACCTTAACTTGACCATTACCTCAGGCACACACACTGAAGGGCTTGATGCCAGAGTGAAGTTCTGAATGATGAATGAAGTGAGCGGCCAGTATTGATCTGGCCTGAAACTAGAGACTCAGGAGTTTTTTTCCCCACAAATGTATTAAACATCACACCTTACCTGCTGAGGTCATGAGCAGAGTGTTGAGTACATTCATCATGCCATAATGATGTGCTCTACGTTTTAATGCAGCTGTCCTCGGATGCTCCAAAGGTAATTGACATATTTGACATATTCCACCCCGTTCACTTCATGGTTGACTGAAAGGCCATCGACACCGTGGTTTGAATCTAACATTCTAGTTACGGTTTCTGTGGGATCTTCTGCTAATTTTCTCGTGAAAACCAACTACTCTTTCTGACTGTCTGGTGGAGGTTTAAGGTGCATCTGCATGAGAAATGGAGTGACTACATTAAGAATGATGTGTTCACACAAACCGTGAATGTGAAACAAAAAACGAAACACAATCTGTCACTGGGTGTTTGGCAGGCCACTCTAAAATCCCTCTCTAAAGGTTTTGAATGACGTTTTTGCTGTGAACTTTAAATTGTTAGCATTATTAGCATTAGAGACCGTGGAATGTCTAGTGATGCAGACACACAACAGGTAACAGAGCCTTTTGAATGCTGACCATAATGGAGGAGCGCTTCGCCTTAAATATCTTTTTATATAGTCAAATGACTGCAATCGTACTTCTATTTGGCTCCCTACACAAACAGAATTAGCATATTTTCCTCTTTTAGAATTGAAAGAGGGTTTTTTAGGGCAGACACTCCCACACGTCTTTGCCACGGAGATGGCCTGCTTAGGACCACACAAGCACACCTCCTAAACAGGTCCTCCACCGCCTGCCATGGACGTGTGGTTTCACAGCATGCGTCTGAACATGCACTCCTCTCACTGATGTCATTTTTGTTTGGTGGCCAGGGGGAGGAACCCGGCTGTTCCCGAGCGGTACGTTTGTCAGTCTGTGTGTGTGTTGGTGGAGGAGAAGGCCAGAGTCTCCTGCTTGCTGATCTCTGGTTCAGGCTACACTGCTCACTCAAAAACTAACATGGGGAAGCCATGGACCATAATTGCCAACAGAACTGATGATCCAATGTCATACTTTAGGGGTAGTGGGGGTAAGGGTCTGGGATTGACCGGATGGTCATGAGTTCATTCCCAGGCCGCTGCCACCAATAGGCCCCTGAGCAAGGCTTACCCCTGAGTTCCTCCAGGGGGACTTGGGGTCCTTGTAGTTAGTTCACTGTTAGTGGCTCTGGATAATGGAATGGAATATACACTCTGTATATTTATAGACATACTTGCTGTTTAACCACAGAATACATTGTTGGCCATTATGATGCTTGGAGCAGTGTATGTGTGGAAGTCTTCATGTACATATGTGTTTATATTGTTGTATGTTGCTTTGGGTAAAAGGGTATATGAATGTCATCATGCTCATCAACAGATATGCCTGAATTTCCATGTGTGTTTTTTTGTTGTTGTTGTCAACCCTTGCAAAATAACTGCAGTTTTAACAGACATTTTGTAGTCATATTCTGTACTATTGAGTATTACTTCAATTTAAATCAAAGCAGACTTCCAACTGTTATTACTGCAGTGGATTTTGTGAGATCACATGCATTCATGTCACCTGCATTAGTGAACATGCCTGCCTGCATACCCAAGCCCACTCCATTGAAGTGGCTTCACCTCAGGGTTGGTTGTTATTATGGTTTCACCTCAGGGTTGTCTGTAACCATGGTTTCACCTTAGGGTTGTCTGTTACTGCGGCTTCACCTCAGGGTCGTGTGTTACCATTGGTAACCAGAGATGCTTTGCTGGAGCCCTAACCCCTGGTAAACTCTTTGCTAAGCAAAGCCATTTTAAGTCTGAGCTAAGAGCATAACCAACTGTTAGCAAATGCAGCTATAAGAGTGCTATTGTGCTGTGGCTTAACTGGCCTATACAGCAGCTAATCTCTTCCAGGAGGACAAGTTAACGGCTGCATTTCATGTTTCTGCCTTCATCCCGTGCTCATCTTGTGAGGTGTCTGTTTATAAGGCATGGCCTGTGCCCCAAGGCTCTGTGGTTTGGTGGTGCCAAAAGGCAATGCAAACCGGGGAGCTTGCATGAAGGTCATGTTTTTGGGTGTGGTCTTGCCCTGTACTGGGTGCCTGTTGTCTGTTTGATGTAACCATAGTAACGTGTGCATAGCATGCACATTTGACATGGGTTTGTTGTGTGATGCCGAATTGTATTTGATGTGGGTGTGTATGCATTACAGGAGGAGTTCTGCTATCCTGTTGAGTGCCTGGCCTTGACTGTGGAAGAAGTCATGCATATCAGGCAGGTTCTGGTCAAGGCGGAGATGGAGAAGTTCCAGCAGTACAAAGACGTCTACACTGCTCTAAAGAAGGGAAAGGTGAGCTGGGCTGATGCGCAAAAAAACATTTTACACACAATTACAATGCACACACGATACACACATACTAAAAACATATAACTGCCTGTTATGAGCGGTTACAGCCAAAGCACTGAATACGATTAAGAGCACAAGCCCTACTAGCCCCCAAGCCTATTTTGTAGCCTGTAGCTAGTTACCATCTCATTATTTTTGTGACTTTTCTTGCAAGAGATTGGCGTGGAGATTGGCGAACGAGTGGCGATTATGGAAGTGCAAACGTAAACAAACTTGGCATAGTGCTAGGGAGTTCGTCTGATGCAGGTTGTTTGTCCAATCAAACGTAAACAAACTTGGCCTAGTGCTAGGGAGTTCCTCTGATGCAGGTTGTTTGTCCAATCAAACGTAAAGAAACTTGGCATAGTGCTAGGGAGTTCCTCTGATGCAGGTTGTTTGTCCAATCCCACCCACTGCAGCTCTGCTTCTCCTGTCGCACCAAGAAGTTCTCCTTCTTCACCTGGTCCTACAACTGTCAGTTCTGCAAGAGGTGAGTGGAGCCATCCCCAGCCTCCATCTTGCTTTCCCCTCTCCACCTACATCACCTCCTAGTATCCAGTACAGATAAAGTCAGATACACTTGACCAAGGAGTCACATGACCAGTATGACTAATTGTGTCTATTTGTGTTCTTCTTCTGCCTCACCTTAAAGACCTGTGTGCTCTCAGTGTTGTAAGAAGGTAAGTCCATTTCTCAACCGCCACTGCCACTTTAAAAACCTATAAAAAAAAAGTCTTGGTGATTATGCTAATCCAAATACACCCTATTGATCTTTGTGCTGTGTTCTTTATTTTACGTTGACTAAATCCATGATTCTTGTTTTAGATGAGGCTTCCATCTAAGCCCTACGCCAGCCTGCCCATCTACTCGCTGGACTCCCCCGCCCTACCCAAGGATGAGGCAGTAGCAGCAGCCCCGTCCCCGTCCCCAGCCAAGCCAGAGAAGCCCTCGCCCAGCCACCGCCGTCACAGCTTTCACCGCAGGTACCCTCCACACGCTGCCCCTTACTGGTGGTTTAGTGTACTTCATTAGGTTCCTGACTGGTGGGTTAGTGTAGGCCACCTGCTCTGTAGAGCTGGCTCAAGGCACTTCATTAGGTTCCTGACTGGTGGGTTAGTGTAGGCCACATGCTCTGTAGAGCTGACTCAAGGCACTTCATTAGGTTCCTGACTAGTGGTTTAGTGTAAGCCACATGCTCTGTAGAGCTGGCTCAAGGCACTTCATTAGGTTGGGATGATTTCAGAGATTAGATGGCTATTCCCCCACTTCACTTCAGTGGCCCACAGCAGTGACTTGTCTCGCCTTCTTAATTTGTCCACAGTGGAAATAATGTGGTCCCCTCTCTTTTCTCATCTGGCTGTGTAGGTCATCAAAGCGTGGGGAACACTCGTCTTCCAAAGATGAGGTGGAGCTGCCCAAGGAGCTGACCGAGGACTGGAGCACCATGGATGTGTGCATCGACTGCAAGAAGTTCATCCATGACATCATTTCCTCCAGCAAGCGCAGCCTGAACCTGGCCACCAAGCGTAACCGCCTCAAGAGGAAGACGCAGTCCTTCTACATGGCCTCCCCCAAGGGGGCAGACTTCCACCCCACAGAGAGGACTATCAAAGAGGTCTGAGGGAGAGAACTCCTCCCCAGCTTCACCTGGCCACACACACACACACACACACACACACACACACACACACACACATTGATGGCCATTTTAGACGGACACAGTATATATATCGGGGCTGTTCTCTCCTTGATCGATTAGTCTGGTCTCTCTGCTCTCCTGCTTATTGTCTCCCATGGCGACGCTCCCGTGCGAGTTCCTGTTGGTATAAAATGGTGGTGGGCTGTGTCTGAGGAGGGGACAGAGGTGTGCTCAAGTCGAGAAGGCCTTCAGTGGACTGCCTATGGAACAAGGACCCGGAATGTTCCGACCATATTGAGAGAGAATGGCCGCATCTTTTACTTCTGTAAATACTTCCATTACCCCAACCCACCCCCTGCCTACCCCTTGACCCTTCCGTCTCTCTAATCTCCCTCGTCAGATCAAAGTGCCAGGGCTGCCCCAATGAACCAGCCTGTATTTTAATGAGATGTCCTACCTTGAGCATGGGTCCTCAGCACCTCTCTGTCTCCTCCCCCCTTTGTCTCAGGTAACTTTTGGTTTGGTCAGAAGCCAAAGTCATGGACTCTAGTAGCTCTACCCAAATGTCCCCGACGCCACCCCATGCCAGCAAACCCCACATGCAGGACGTCCATATGCCTCCACTGAATGGGAGGACTGTGAGAGAAGAACAGAACTTCAGGAGCCTTTTCTAGAGAAATTGGATCACAGATGTTCAGATGGAAGATGTTTAAGGCTGAGGAGTGTTTAACTGCACTAGGCCTGAGAATGTATATTTTTCTAATGGGACCATTTTGATGGTAACTTTACTAGTGTGTGTGTGTGTGTTTGTGTATATATATACATATATATATACTAGTCAGGACCTTAACTGTACATAATCATCTGCTTCCTTTTTCAGAGAGGAAGTGGTGCATGTAGATTTATTAGTCAGGTGGGACAGGTACTGTCTCTCCACGCACCCCTCTTCTACCCAATTAGGGTGAAGTTTGACCAAATATTAATTAAGAATTCCCCCTCATTTGATTGTCATGATTGCTGCTTGATTTATTATGTTATTTCAGAAAACTACGTATATATGTTGATCTCAGATTTGACTGGCTGAATTGAAATGTCATCCAGATTTCTATGTGTATATTATATATAGTCTTTTTTTTTTTTAGATTTTGATTGAAGATGGAGACCGTGAGATAATTTTGTCTTTTTCTTTTTAAAGACAGGTTTGCTGTCACACTTATAGCACGCAACTGTTTCTTAAAGGTTGCCTGGTGCCAAATGTTCTGTTCACATACTGAAAAGTATTTGTTTTGGGCCTGTTTTGTAAATAGTTAAAACACTTTCTTAAGTTATACAAGTGGACTTTTTTTTTTAGGGTTCATCTGTCTGTAAGGTCACTTATGTCCAGATCACTCCTCAAAAATGATCTGTACTTCTAACATTTAAATATGGATTATAGTAATAATGAGTATATTATCTTAATATTATTATTTGTATCAATATGTTCATTGAAGTAATTGATGCTGTCTTTCATTTTTAAGTAATGCACTATTTTTGCCAGAATATTAATCATACAGCATTTTTACATGAGAGCAAAACATAAAGTTAAATTTTAAACGTAAAGTCATCCGGTATTCCTTGTTGTTTTATATTTTGAGGTCAAACTCAATAGTGCCATGAGATATAGATTCAAACGCCTCTTTCCTCTCACAGGCTCAGTCTGCTGTCTGCAAAAAGTCAACTTTTGGTTTTAATGGGTCCAAACGAATCGTAAAAATACTGCCTGTAATTTGTTAGTGGACAGGAGGCTTTGTGTGGTCCCTCATGGTTTGAAAAATGAGAATGAGGTTTAAAATGTTTGTAAATCCACATTGACTACCTGTAATGAATCAATAATTAATGTGCATGATAATAATGTGGCTGTTATGTTTTTTTTTCTCTATCTATTTTTTAATTGGAAAAATAAAATAAAACATTGAGAGTAGTGTTGAAATTTGAAACCCTGTGGTTTGTTTTTCTTCTGCGGTAAGATGGGTGTGTCTCCCGGCGGGTTTTATTTTCAGCGTAGGTGGTAACTTGGAGGTGAAGAATGCAGCTGTAATGTTATGGAATCTGAATCTGTGTCCACTGAATGTGGTCACAAAGGGTCCTGGGCTGCCTACCGATTATACCAGGGTATGGACAGGTCTGGAACGGAGGGGTTGGATTGTTTCATTATGGACACATGGGGCAAAAAATGGTTTACAGTTGATGTCCATTACTGCCAATATATAACACAAATCAGCATTCATGCAGGCTCCTAAAAATGTAGGAAGCAGTATAATAAAATGCTGATATAGGAACTGAAATAACTTGACATGGCATTTTATTTGGGCATCATGCTGTTCTTTTTCCTCTTGTCCTTATGGTTGTCTGACCCTCAAATGTGTATCTCTGCAGAAAACCTTTGCAGGGTAAAGTGTGACACCCAGTGTCCAAGATGAGTTACTGCAGTGCTTGTTCTCTTTGCGTTCCTGGCTCTGACAAGCACACTCTTAGTTCTCAGAAATGGGTCATTTGATAGAGGTTTGTAACTAATCTGATACATTTGGAGTCATAACAGTCCTTCAACGTACTATAGGTGAAATTCCTGATAGTGTCTCCAAATAAGTTTTTATTCAATGCTGTACCTATTGTGTATATACAATGTATAACTCATTGGGACATTTGGATGGGTATTACATACTACCCACTCTTAGCATTGTTTAGAAGTTACCTTTCACCTTAAAGGCACAGTGTGAGATTCTGGCTAAATGTTGTTTATATTTGAGCTCAATAATCTATTAAATGACACCCCTCCCTGTTGTGTTCCTGAAGCAACATGTTGATTGGCTGGACTAGGACGGCTTGGTGCAAGCCACTTAATTTCCTGTTTACAGAGCCAGGACTGTATCAGCGCCCATGGAATGGCCAGCTAGTGGGCTGAGCAATTCACTGAACTGGGAAAAAAAAGTGTCTTGGTTATAATCATGGACGGCACCTTAGAACCTTGGGAGTCGACCGTGTTACTCTTGTGTGGTTTAATTGTGCCCAGTAGAGGGCAGGATGGAGCTGTGAATGACACGCTCAGCTCTTCTCTATAATTAAATAGTGTTGGTCCTCCGGGGCTCTGACCTAGCCCACCTGTTTGTGCCATCTGCTTAAGCTCATCCCGTCAGCATCCCCGGGCCAACACCTCATTATGGAGTCTGACACTCGCTGCTCTCTCCCCAGCACTTGCTTTAGTCTCCTTGATGGGACATTTGCTTTAGTGGTAGCGACAATGGACATTAGATTCACACGTTCCCTGGATAAATACAAAAATCATGTAAGAATCAAGTATCATGAATTTGTAGTGGACAAATACTAGTTTGAATATGAAGGATATATATATAGTACCGGTATCTGTTGTCTGTAGAGCTACATTTCAGCATTTAGACTTGTTTGAAATATGTTCAATAATGCACATGGCAACGCATGTCGGAATGAGTAATGAATAGGTGCTAGAGTTGGAGTTACCTGGCAAACTGAATGTATCGATCCACTTCACTGAATTTCACCACCTGTCGGGGCTAATACGGGTGGTAAATCCATCTGTGTGAGTGTGTGTGGGGTAGTTTGGCGTGTAAAAATAACTGCAATGAGTCAAACATAATGCTGGTATCAAATTCAGGTAGTTCTTCCATTAAGTCTTGGTAGTAATATGAGAGGTGTTATGGAAGGTAAACATGATTACAGCGTCGAAGCCAGCTGGACGGGGAACTGAGAGGGAGCTGACGCCACAGCATGCAGGCCTGATACTCAGGTTCAGCTCCCCTGGGAACAGCAAGATACAATAAAGCTGCTTTTCACCCATCATGGCAGAGATCTGAAGCAGCCAGCCTGCACTGCCTTTTTTGTGCGTAAGTGTGGGGGAGAGAAGGTGAGTGTGTGTGTGAGTGTGTGTGTGTGTGTGTGTGTGTGTGTGTGTGTGTGAGTGTGTGTGTGTGTGTGTGTGTGTGTGTGTGTGAGTGTGTGAGTGTGTGTGTGTGTGTGTGTGTGAGTGTGAGTGTGAGTGTGTGTGTGTGTGTGTTTGTGTGTGTGTGAGTGTGTGTGTACCCCCCATCTGTTCTAGCTGTGGGCCACGTGAACGTGACACTTGATGCTCGGGCACCTCTTCTGTGTGGCTCTAAGGTCACGTTTGATGTCAGCGAGTGCCAGGGAACACGAGTCAGGCCACTCACACAGACACACTCAGCCCCTACTGTCAGAGGGCAGGCTGCTGTGAGACATGGCATGGCACTAATGGGGTCACTTTGAAATGGCCCCTCAGAACCTGTGTCATTTAATGTCCTCTCCGTTTTTATATCTGTTCCTCTCCTTCTCTCCGTAAGCATCATTAAACAATCACCCCTGATTTCATCTTTTTGTATTGCTTTGATTTCAGACATTTTGTATATCAGATCATTACAAAACACAGTCTCAGAAAAGAAGAAACTAAATATAAATTCACTCACAGTCTACAATCAGATGTTAAACCTCAGCAGAATTTGCGTTTGCCAATGGACAGTAAAACTGTATACATAATAGTAGTTTTGCGGCGGGCAAACGTGAGTATGTATAGTGTCTTATACATCTGGCTCCATAAGACTAGTGGAAAACAGGCCCGTCTTACTCATGTGATTCACGGTTCCCATGGCTACAGTTGTCAAGGGCTATCTGGGGCCGCAGGGTGAAATGTGCTTCAGCTCAGAGGGGAATCAGCTGGGTAGGACACTGGCGTCGGCGGTGAAACTAGAGACAGTTTTCCTCCTCTCTTCTCTGGTTGTGTGTTAATGGTAGTAAGGCCCTCACAAGTGACCTGACCATCTGAAAAAAACACTCAGAAATTAAACCTTTGTGTTGAGTATCTGTCTAAAAGACTGCTTTTAAGAGTGGGTCAGATGTCTTCATCTTGCTCTCCTTTTCTTTTTCATTTCTTTTTGCCTTCTCTCTCGTTTCCTCGCCCTTAACTGCCTCTCTATTGTCGTTTCTTTCTTCATAGGATTTCACCTTTATTGCTATAGAGGAGTCATTTTGAGGAAACGTGTCATAACCGTTATGGGCAGAGTCTTCATCACAAATGCAATAACAGCTTTTGCTCAAGAGCAGCTTTCTGCATCAGCGAGGAGACACAATAACATCGCATGAACTCTGGCTGAGAGCATAACCTGCTGTTCTCTCATCAAACAAGATGGCTCTTGTCATTCCCCCCAAAAAACTACTGAGGGGATCCAGCAAGAACAAATCATCTCCTCATGTATGTGGCAGGATAGTCGTGTGGATTGAGGCCCCCTGTTGACTCTCAGCAATCAGTGTATGCATTATCATCCCAAAGATGGCCGCTCCTGGAATCTAAAAGGCAACATTTGGCAGTTTTGTCAGCATGTCAGTGCGTTAGCCCCAGGGGTTCAGGGCAGGAATGTATATTTCCACAAAGTGCTTTAATGGTTCCAAAATGGTGCCATTGCTTTTATGCTGCCAAAATGGAAACAAAAGCTCTGTTGGTATAAATGCACTCTAAACCAAGTTTCGTCTATGATGCATACTAATATCCAGGTCCTCTTAGGTTCTAGTCACAGGGTTAGATGATGAGGAAAGGCAGATGGGGCATGTACCACTTTTCTGCCCTTTTCTGTCTGAGCAGCACCAGTGTTGCACAAGCCTACCATGTCCTCCGGGCTCCTACACACTCCTATGGGCGTTACACGTGACAACTCGGGTCGCCACCCCCAGAATCTCCTTTGATTTAGAACACGGCAGATGCTCCGGCTATAGCCACATTCCCCCGGGCTGCAATGCAGAGATGGGCCCCCACAGCCATCAGGGGAATCTGAGCACGCTTGGATGCCTCGCAGCACCAGCTGTGGGCCCATGAGTCTTTGCCTTTTGGGGGAGTCATGGGTGAAAGGGGGGCCTTTGAAGAGGGACGCGACTCCGTTGCGGATCCTACCCAGAGTTCACGGCGGGTTGGATCTGTTGGAGACACAGATCAGCGGGAGGGAGCCGTGATCAAACAGCTTATATGGCAGCGAGCCTTTAGAAGTCCACACATCAGTTTTGGGGTCATAACACTCAAAGCAGTCCGAGTCTTCAATGACATCGTGGCTGTTCAAGAAGCGGCCGCCGGTGACATAGAGCTTGTTGTTGATGACGGTGGCTGAGTGGTGCATCCTTCTCTCGCGCATGTTCTCACACTTCACAAACTTGTTGGCTTTGGTGTCGTACGCGATGACCCGTCTCGTGTAGCCTTGGGGAGAGTAATGGCACGTGTTTATTTCTCTGATTCCTGCCCCACTTCACATTCTCATTATCTCAATGACACTCACAAACTCTAGGCCAGTTTAACTGACCTGAATGTGAAAACCGTTGGGTTCTCAAAGCTAACAGTTTCTGCAACTGAAATACGTAGATATATGTTCCAGTATGACACATACAATTGGAAAGCTAAGCTCACCTCCAACAATGTAAATTTTGTCCTCTATCACTGCAGCAGGTGCACACACGTTCTTAATTGTCCTGGTTTCCAGCCTTGACCAATGATTGCGAGCGATATGATAGACCTTTAAGAGATCAGATTATTTTATCACCATTATTTATTACCACATATTTATACAAACTCTGGATTCACTTCTCTCAGTAGTTTATCACAATTTAGTAATATTCTGAGTATCACTTTATATACAAAATTAGACATATTTGATCTGCACCCCTCTGAATATTTATAGTTTTTTTTTTGTTTTATCTGATTGAATCCAGCAGGTCATCATCCCTTTATAGCTCCATGATTACCTGAAGTCCAGAACTCAGTCAGTCAAACAATTCATTAAATGTCTATATAATTTCTTTCCATTGTTAACTCGGTGAACATTTGGCTTAGATGCATGCCATTCTCCCTGCATGTAACTTTGGACACAATTAACATAATGTATTTGAATACCTAGTATTCCTTTGGGATTGTGTTCTTTACCTGTATCAATCTGACTGGGTTCTGCATAGCATCCTCCCCTCCGAAGACGTAGATTCTCTGGTCATTGGCAGCCACGGCTGGGTGCAGTACAGGTGTGGGCATAGACGCCATGGCCTCCCATTGGTTGAACATGCTGTTGTAACGCTCCACTGTGCTGGAGATCTGCTTGTCCACTCCAATGCCCCCTAGAGCAAAAATAAAGTGCAGATAGGACACGCTCTGATGGGCGTAACGTGGTTCCAACATGGGCTCGGCAGTACGCCACTGGTTGGTTTTCAGTGACAGTGTGTACACAGTGGCGCTAACCGCGCTGTCGCCGGACGCAAGACTGAGGCTAAGTCCGCCCACCACGTACAAGATGCTGTGGATGCAGACGTACGCCGCCTTGTAGAGCCGTAGGGGCAGCTTGGCCAGCCACTGCCAGCGCTGAGTTCGTTCGTCGTAGAGCAGAGCCTCGCGGGAGGTCTGCTCGTTGTTCTTACGGCCACCCACCACGACCAGAGTCTCGTGGCAGGTGTAGCGGCGAGGTGTGGTCCAGAGGGGCTTGAGCTCACCCATGCACTTGGTGCTGACTGAGAACATGAGCCGGCGCACGGACTCGATGATCTCTGTGCACAGTGTGGACGACTGCACCAGGGGGTCGTTGGCGATGAACTGGAAGAGGTAAGTCGGGTGGATGTAGCGCAGACGGACTTTTTTGAAGAGGTCGTGGATGGCCCCTCGACGGGAGAACGGGTCGTGGTGGATCCACGCCAGCAGCGTCTCGAACACCTGCTCTTCCTCGGCGCACAGGCGGTCGTCCTCCAGGTAGCACATGAGCTCCGGGAGAGAGAGCTCACAGAAGTCCTCCGAGGCGGCCACGTCGGAGAAGCTCCGTACGGCCATCTCCTTGGCTCGGTCTCGCAGGGTGTCGCAGTGCAGGATGTCAGAGAGGCGGATCATGCTGAGGCAGTTGTCTGGGCTGAGCTGGCCTTGCAAGAACACAGAGCACGCCTCAAACAGGCGTCCGTATTGTAACATAGATGCCGCCTGCATCAGTGGCAGGACAAGCTCCATAGTGATGGTCATGGTGCCAGTGTAGATGTAGTCCACTATGCCACTGAGGACCTCGGACGTGATGCCCTTCAGGTCCACACGAGCCTGGTTGCTCTCTCGAAAGTTGCTACAGAACATGGCACGGAAATATGGGCTGCTGGAAACCAATACGTTCCTATGGCAAGGGATCTCCCGGTCTTCTGTGCATAGAAGTACGTCTGTAAAGATCTGGTCATGGCGAAGACTGTTCAGTTGGCTTAGCAGGTGTGCTGGCAGCTCCTGGTCCTTGAAAGAAAACGTCTCAATTGAAGTGGCCATTCTGTGAAAGGAGTAAAGCATTTCAACATTAGTCTTTGTGTATACTTACTTAGACTGGAGTAATGAATTCCCTCTCGAGAACAACTCCCCCAAAACACATCTTCTCTTGTCCTGCTCCCCCACTTCTGAATGAACAGTGCTGCTGTTGATTACCTGAAGACCACTGATTTAGCTGAGCTGGACTGAGAGACCCTTACAAACAGTGATAACATAATTGGACACACTTTGGGTAACATTGCTGGGAAAACATTGTCTAAACTAAGCCTACAAATCATTATTTGACTACCATCTGTGGACTTTTGGCAGCATCAAGCCCTGGAGGTGAATTTTTCCTGTCAAGGGACGTTTATGGTAAAGGCTCCAATCTAATCCTACAATTACAATGAAGATCAATTCATCAATGTAGCACATTAGAGTTTGGCCAATTAAATGTTGTTTGCCATCGCTGTCTTGAACAATATGAGCCTAAAGATATGCTTGTTGCTCCACCCTCCTTTGGCCTAGTTGCCTCACCCCCTGGCCTGCTGTGACATTGCCCTTGATGTGATGGCCAGTGACACCACACACAGCTTTCTATTTCCACACTCTCTCATAAATCACCATGATGAGTTTGTGTAGTGCTTGGCCAGTTCCCCCCCATCGGAGCCACCTTTATCAAAACAGTTATGTCACATCCCAGCTGTCCCCCCCCCCCTCCTCCCCGACCCCCATTTGGTTGGTTTGCCCTTGACTGCTTGTGTTCGTGTAGACTGGGACATGTCATAGGGCTATTATCGACACTAAGTCGTCTAATCACCCCAGAGACAGCTACTGATTTTATTCCGCCCCAGGATCACTGGGGCCACCCCCTACTGTTATTCCAGGCGGTTAATCATTATTATTTATTAATAACTACCAGTACTGCTGCAGCTGGTGACTGATGGTATTCCCCAGTCTGATAAAAGAATTCAATGGGCAAATTATAACTCAGCTGAAGACCTTTCTAACACTTGATTCCCAATATAAAGCTGATGTGGGAGTATACACACGTCAAACGTTTTGTGTATTCCATCAGATTCAAAATACAGAAAAATGGCCAACGTATTTGAGCTTAGAATTTTAAGTTTAACTTATATTGATAATCTCATTCTAGACATATAAACTGTGAATCAATTATGGGTAAGAAAATACAAACAAACTGAAAATGAAAATGCCTCTGGAATGTTTGACATCGTTACCCTTGTGACCCGGCACAAATAAGGACAGGCATAAGAGCATGGTGCAATTTATAGGTCCAATAATGCATTTTCAGAAAACTATTCAGTCTAGTGACAGAAATTAGTTTCATTGATCTGTCCTGCTTCACCAGTAACAAGTCAATAAGCAAGCCTCTGCTCTTAACCCAGCCCACTCCATAACGTGATCTCTTACCTATCAGTCTGTTCTTCCGATCAACAAACTTCTGCCAGTTTGCTCCCAAATCAACCACAGATCATCTGAGAGAGGAGCCCTGCATTTCCCGCTGACACCCTGCTCTTGGACCACTGATAATGATTGCTGGAAGAGCGCATGGAGAAAGTTGGGTTCTTCGATCTGACCATGAGGCCGCTGTGTACATTCCAGCTGCTCAGAATAGTCCAGAGGGTTGCGGGTGGGGGTGAGGGTGGAGGGTGGAGGGTGGAGGGTGGAGGTTGGGGGGTGGGGGTGAGCGAGGGAATGCTCTCTGTGTGTTTACTATGGAAGGGTTGCTGCAACGCCGCATAATAGCCACAGCAGGGTTGGCGTGGGGTGGTAGTGGTGGGGAGGTCTGCTGACACCCCTTGGAAGAAGAGGAAGAGGGGTAAATATAGCCCAGTGCTGAAGGGTTGGCTGAGTGGCCGGGACAGCTGAACCCCCAGGCCTGGTTACCTTGGTTTGCCTCGAGGGGTGGGGTAGGTGGGGTAGGTGGCGAGGGGTGGGGTAGGTGGTGGCGGGGGTAGAGCTGGTGGGTACCTGCCCTATGTGCCCTCTCTGTTTCATCACCATTGTTGATATATTCAAGGTTGAGCTACCAAATATATTTTAAAATGAAATACTGAAAACTGTTATCTCAAAAAAGTGTCTTTTCCCCCCATAGAGAACTCTTTGTGACGGAAGTGAGGTAAAAAAAAAAAAAATCATTTTTAGCCACAGCATGGAGTGCTGTAGATAAGAACCCAACCTGCGGAATGAGATTTGATCTGATCAATAATTATAACTGGGTTGTTGGTGACTGCTGCAGTATGAAACGTTTGGCCCAAAATGGTTTGTTGGGGAATACTCAATCACCATCCAATAATCAAACTGCAAAAGAATATAATGACCTCAGACAGATTTGGCGTGAAATAGGGGACAGGCTGTTCCTGCGGGACAAACTCTTTCTTGGGGAAATAGCCAAATTATGTAGCCTATGAATACGAATAATGTTGTACATTCTCATTCAAACTTAGGTGTTGACAACAATGGTTAAACTGCTCAGTAGTGTAAAATGCCTCAATCCCAAGTCCCTCATAAGACCAGCGTGGATATTTTGTATCACCCTGGGGCAGTGAGAGTGAAGATGAATTACTGTCATGTTTGCTTTGCAGCAGGAGGAAAGGAAAGGAGATATGCATCTAGATAGATTGAATATCGCCGCAGCATAGGGATGCGATGTCAGCTAACCAGTTATCAGCTTGGCAAAAGCACAGCCCTCTTACATGGGAACTGCAACCCAACACTACACATATTGGCAACCACTAGCAGTGGCATGCATCTGTTATCTTTAAGATTAACATGACCCTCATCCTTCCCCTCCAAGAATTTCATGGCAAATTTAAACGCCTCATAAATTTTGTGTCACCACATCTCCATTAAGTCTACAGTTAGAAGTATCAGCACTGTTTGCTCATGATCAAAATGTAAAGACTTTTCATCAAGGGTGTCCAGAAAAAGAAAATTCCATCAGTACGTTCTCAAATGTAGACAACCAAACTGGTCTTGACATTAATATTTGGTGATCAATTCAAAAATAATTGTAAATATGGTCTTTAGTGACTCTGGGCATTATCCTTTATTATCATTTGAAAGCATTATCCTTTTGCATATGGTTAAGATAATGAATCAGCAACGTTCCACCATATTCCCCCCATGTGTTTAGCTGATACGACATGAAATAGCAGAGACACTTATTTGTGTTAAGTAGCCTAAGTTAGTAGGCGTTTTGGTAAGGCTTTGTTGGCACAATCATAATATGTATTGTATTCTTACCTCCTAACTAACCCACTGGGGACCTGCCAGTCATAGTGGTCGGTTACGCCTACAACGGAAGTGACGAACATAGCCGAGAGCGTGACGAACGGTCGCTCGAAAATACAACAAGGAAGTGGATATTAATAGGAAAGAGGAAAATAATATTAAGATAGAGGCAAATTCGAACTTTTACATTGCTGTCAATTTCTAGTTTTAATTATCGGGGGGTATAGTCACATTGGACTTACCCAAAAGCCCGTTGCAATCTATTTACATAATCGTGGATCCAGATTCTAGCAATGAATACGGACGTGGAATTTCACATCAGACAAAATTATCCGTGGAACAAGCTACCCGCAAATGTCAAACAGGTACAGTCCGTTTGTAAATGTCGTAGCCTATAGGTAAGGGCAATTTGCATCTGTCAAAGTCCCCTCTCCCGAGCCTTAATGTTAACATTTGCGTGACAGCACATCTGTTCGGCTGGGGTGATTAACCAACCACATCACTATTTTGCTTGATACAATTTATCCTATAGCTAATGCAAAGAAACGCATACTAGAATCCCTTTGCAGTGGCCCTTTCCTTTTATCAGCTAGCCCCTTGGTTAGCACATTAAAAGCTAGTTAAGGCAGCTTACAATGAGTAGCTAGCTAGCTAACTTAGAGCATACACCATAACTGCAGCGTAAGTTGGTGCAGCCCTGCGTCTTTAATAAGAAATCGACTGTTTTCAGGAAATGTGCATTTGCTGACGGTCGGTAGAAACCCACCACATCAAATCCGACTGTGAGGCTCTGGAGTTAGCTAGATTAGCCACCGTAACACCTTAGTGAAACGGCTTACTGAGGTGTTCTCCAATATGTGCTAAATTGCCTCAGAGGGTCGATAACGTGAAGATACATATTTATTCCTAGTTGTGTTAAAGATTTGTAATGAATTAACTAATGAATTAACTTTGTTGCCTTTTCATTGTAAAGAGCCTTGGAAATTCCCAGAGGGAGTATGAGAAACATGTTCTTCTGTACAGCATCCGTAACCAGTTACGCTTCCGCAATAACCTAGGTGAGAATCTGTCCAGCTGTTTCACAGTTAACAGGTGCACTGTAAGCTTATGTATGTATATCTTTGTTGCTTAGATGCAGGATATTGTGAAAGTTATATGGAGATTAAAATGTTTGGCGTAAAGGGTTCCTTTTTACAACACTTAAAATATGGCATGGCATGGCATGAATGATAATCATTTGCTCGTGTATCATTTCAGTGCGGCATGTGAAGAAGGATGAACGGAAATATTATGAGGAGCTACTGAAGTACAGTCGTGATCACCTGATGCTATACCCCTTCCACCTGTCTGACATCATGGTGAAGGGCTTGAGGGTCACGCCTTTCTCTTACTACATTAGTATCATGGAGGTACGACACACTTCTCCGCACTTTGGTGTCATGTTATACATTCCAGTTTTATTCCCTGGATAGTTTGAACATGTTTTGGCATCATCTAGGCATTGTGAAAAGTACACTTGGAGACAGGAGAGATGTGCGTTTATGGAAAGGGACTTTGTCAGAATACACACAGAACTTGTCATATACTTCTTTTTTTTCTTTTTTTACATACTTTTTATTGGTTTAGACAAGGAAAAACATTACAAAGCACACAACAACAATCCCCACCCACCCCCCACCCACAACAGACAGCAATCAACACATACAACACAGAAGGGTAAAACAAACAAAAAAAAGAAAGAAAACAAAAAGTGTCATATACTTCTGAGCTAACTT
The DNA here is from genome assembly GCF_963457725.1 of Sprattus sprattus. Classification (NCBI taxonomy): domain Eukaryota; kingdom Metazoa; phylum Chordata; class Actinopteri; order Clupeiformes; family Clupeidae; genus Sprattus; species Sprattus sprattus. The sequence goes on from NC_137918.1 coordinate 8,929,999, forward strand.
TGGCCAACCCAGAAGCTCAGAAATACTGTAAAATATAAACACATTGGTGACTTATGAAACACATTATGATTGCTTTGTCAGGTCTGGGCATGGGATCTGATTTTTTTGGTTTGTATGACTTCCGCTGCCAGGCGCTTGTTTATTTGTTTTCCCTTGGCTATTTGGAAAGGCTGTTCAGCGAGAAAGCTTCCTTTTGAGTTTGTCTTGCTCTGCTAGAATGGTGCTGTTATTCTGTGGACAGACTTTGAACTCTAGACATATGATCTTGTTGTGATGTTGCACCTTGAGGAATGTATTCTTGTTACTATCTCGGACTCTCATTTGCTAGTATGTCTACTGTTTCATTTCGAGGGATAACAGATCAGAATATTTGCACGTTTTACAATATATAAGCCACTATATATAAGTCACCTTTCAACCTTACAAATTCAGTGTGTAAATAGGCCTACAATTGAAAATTATTATCATTAGACCAGCAAACTGTGTTTCATCACAACAATATCTAAGGTAAAACAAAGTGGTTGTCAAAAGTCTATATTTGAAATGTTAAAGGCACCCAGTGCAACTTTATAGGCTTGAGACTCAAAAAATAAACATTCAATTTCTAGTCTTTTTTACACGTAGTAAGTTTCAATAACTCCATACCATTTCATATCGACATTCAAGGAGCAAAGATGAGACGTCGTTGTGTGGTGAGAACTGATAGAAAATCGTAAACAACAACAATCGCCGTTGGGGAGAGGCCATTTTTCCATTGACTGGAATCCTGTTTTATTTATTTGTGGCACCATTAAATAAAGGGCTACGCTCTTGCGGCTCGTTTTAGCGCTCTTTTTAACGCCCAAAGTATCAAATAATGATGCAAATGTGCTAATATGGTGAAGTAAATGTCAATATCATATTGTCTTATCCAGAATATTTCCATTTTGATGCCCTAATGTTGCACTGGGTGCCTTTAATAGAAGCAAAAATAAGACCAAAGTAGTGCCATATTAAGGCACAGGCCATGTCCTCTGTTGGTGATGATATGGCAAAGCGGAAGCACTCTTCTCCTTCCAGCAGTGGTGCGTGGTGGAGGAATACTAAATGTAAAGGGCTTTTAAGTGTATTGTTCTGTACCGAGTGCTTTTTATGATAACCTCCCCTTGGTTTTTTTGGAGGCCTTTGTGGCGGTACTAAGGAGAGGTCACCTACTATGAGTGCCAGACAGATTTTGCCCATTCCCATCTGGCTCCCTCCAAAGTCATGACAGTACATGTATGCCGTGCCTGAGCTCAACCCGCAGTTGTGTTGAAATGTGCCCTTTTTGCCCCCCCCCCCCCCCCCTCCCTCTCTCTCTCCAGGATATCATGAACTGTGAGAAGAGTTATGACTCCCTGCCCAACTTCACTGCAGCCGATTGTAAGTCAGCTGAACTACACACACACACACACACACACACACACACACACACACACACACACACACACACACACACACACACACACACACACACACACACACACACACACACACACACACACACACACACACACACACACACACACACACACACACACACAACAAACAAACAAACAAACAAACAAACAAACAAACAAACACACAATTAAATTACTGTTTCATGTCATGTTGCAGAATATTTTTTTATTGCACCAGAGGCACTCCTTGAGTGGTGTTACATGCGGGAAGAGTGTTGAAAGTTTAAAGTGTAAAAGTGTCAGTTGCACATCGGCACATGCCATGTGGCACTACACACACACACACACACACACACAGTAACACACATACACATTATTGTTTATTGTTATTGTTTGATTGCACCAGAGGCACTCTTTGACCGGTGTTCCACAGTAGAAGAGTGGTGGGATAGCTTTCTGGTAGATCACACTCCCATCAGTTTGTGTGCTGCCTTACAAGAGCTAATACTTTTGTTGAATTTCATTGAATTGATGGATAAAAGAATCACAAGGTTGTTGTCCTCGAATGACTATCAGAATAGCTTAGCTCTTTGCCAAAGGACATGTTGTCACAATTTGTAGTCATGCCTGTTGTGCTGATAAAGATGACAGCATTGCTCCTTCTTTGTGTAATGTGACTTAAATGGGACTACTTTTCCTCATTGCTTAGATTTTAATTGCTGTCCCACCTACTATTGGTTTGATTGCATTTTACAGTAAATGTTCTTGACTTGGTTATGCCCATGTCCTCACATGGGTTTAAGGAGTCATGAAGGTGTAGAGGAATGCATAGCTATGTGCCCTGTGTGAGGGCAGATTTGATCCAGCGACCATGCCCTCAGTCTGTGGAGCCTAGGGCCATATGTTAGTCCCCTAGTGCCAGAGTGCCCCGCTGTGTACCGGCCATGGAGGGCATCGGGGCCAGAGGGTATGGGAGTTGGGTCACAGTGGTGTGGTTTGAAAGCTGTGTGAGTAGGGGTGGAAAAGTCAGGTGTCTGTGAGTGTGTGTGGGGGGGGGGGTGTGTGTGTGTGTGTGTGGGGGGGGTGTGTGTGTGTGTGTGTGTGTGTGTGTGTGTGTGTACTTGTGGAGATGTGCATGTAAAATATGGCTTCTGTGTCCTTGTTTTGTGTGTGTGGGTGTAGGCATGCATAAAGCTACACGCCAGTACGTATTTTCTGGTCATTTGTGTAGGTAGAGACAGCTTTGTGTCTGTCTGTGATTGTGTTTGTTCATGTGTGTAGCTAGAGACAGCCTTGTGTCTGTCTGTGATTGTGTTTGTTCATGTGTGTAGCTAGAGAAAGCCTTGTGTCTGTCTGTGATTGTGTTTGTTCATGTGTGTAGCTAGAGGCAGCTTTGTGTGTGTCTGTGATTGTGTTTGTTCATGTGTGTGGTCATCAGCTCTAATCTCTTTGTGAAAGGTGGGGAGCTCTGCTGTAAGCCCAACAGGTTTGGCACCATGGCTTCTCTGGCACATAGCCTGGAGGTCAACACCTACAGAGGAGAGTGTGTATTGGTCCGTTTGGGTTTCAGCAAGACCCTGTATGTGTGACAGAGAACCTTTGTGAGAAAGAGAGAGAGTATGAGTGTGGGAGAGAGAGAGAGTATGAGAGAGAGAGAGAGAGCGCTTGTGTTTTTGAGAAGAGGCACAGGCCCACGACATCTTTGTTGTGGGGTGAAGGGAGAACGAGGTTAGCACAAAGGGTGGAGGATGGGGCACTGTCCCAGAGTCCCACATACTCCCCAGCCACGGAGGACCATTCCCAGAGCGCAGTGTATGTGTCCTATTCCTGTAGCCAAGGTTAGAGAGAGCTGTCACACATGGTAGTCATTCTTCTTAGTGGTAAAACAATACCAAGAGAATGTGTGTGTGTGAGTGTCTGTGTGTGTGCGTGCGCGTGCGTGCGCAGTGCTACATGGCATGTGCCGATGTGCAACTGACACCATGACATTTTTCACTTTTAACTTTTAACACTTTCCTGCATGAAATGACTCTAGATGAAATTAAATGTGTGAAATTGCAATATGCTTGAGTTGTGTTCAATTTTAAAAAGGTTCTGGATGCTTCTTTTGCATTGGTGAGTTTAGTTGCATCGTTTGAAAATGGGACCCAAGAAGTTTTTGTTTATTTTTTTTAAGACAGTGTTTCCTGTCCCACTAACAACTTGTGGCTGATGCCATATTGTTGTTATGTATTCATTTGCTCATGACTGTGCTACACTTCCTTCTGCAGGTCTTAGGCTTCTGGGCATTGGCAGGAACCAGTATATCGACCTGATGAACCAGTGCAGGTCCTCCAAAGTAAGGAACGCTTTCAAAAAGTTGTCCCCGTGCTTGTGCCAAACCAGTGTATTCCTTTTATAGTTACTATAGCAACATGTTAGCCAGAGTGTCTGAAGATATTTTGAGCACCGTGCCGTGGGCTTGCCAAGAACATATCAAGTAAAAAGGGGTTGACGTTTGTAAGCATGCATTTGGAATTTTCACCTGATTCATGGTGCCTGCCTCTCTGCCGCAGAAATTCTTCCGCAGGAAAACAGCACGTGACCTCCTGCCCTCCAAGCCTGTGGAGATCACGGTGGAGCCCTGGTGGGTGGTGCAGACCGGCTACATCACCGAGGATGACATGAGGGTATGGGCTCCTGTAGAACTAGGCTCTTAAAGCTCACAGAGATTAGCATTCAGAAGTGAGTGTGACTCAGCTTGTTCTCAGAAGGGCTGCTGGGGAAATGAAGCGTTGCATCGAGATTCTACGATCAGGAAAGTTAAATAATCATTTTAATAATCAATTTAGCATTTAAACAACATAACTGTAGAATATGCAGCTAGCATAAAGAATTCAAACAGCTCATTCAAGCCCATTTCACTGGGATGTAAGTCAGGTGTAATTATGGATGAAAATGCATGATGTATCTTTATTGCTAATATCCAAATTCATTTACATGTTGTTTAGCATGCAAACTTTAGTGTATATATTGGCAACACCGAGCATAGGTCTTTTTGAAATAACATCTTTAAAAATATATATATATATGTACCGGTATATAACATTCTGGTGCTAATGGACATTTTGAAGGGAAAAAAGGCCACCCTTATTACCTAAAGACATGCTGCCTTTAGCTCTGTGGTATTATAAGTGCTGTTGAGGTGATATAACCTTGGAGCAACAAAAACAACAAGAGAGAGCTCTGGTACTTGAAGAACACTACCTTTGTTCATAATAGAGCAATAATAGTAATACCAACAATCATTGGTTCAATTCCCAGTGAAGTCTGTTGCTGATGGGCATTTACCTTCACTGCTGCTGCTGACATCTATTCAGGTCTTTGTAAGACTAAAAGTGAATGGAAATTAGCTGAGGACCATTAAAGCCCATTATCTTTGAGAGCATGTAGCTTGTCATTTTAGAGATGCTTTTTAAGGCCATCAACCTGACTCTCTAGGAGGAGGCCAGTGTCTGTGTGTGTGTGTAGTGGGATTGGATGCCCCTCACATAATAAATCAAGATAAAAAGGGCAAACACAAAACCAGTGGATGGATCTTTTTAAGGCATTCTTTGCTACGTGAATGAGTAAAAATTGCTGGTTATCTTTGTTCATTTTTTAGGACCGACAATTGATCCTGCCGTGTCATATTTTCCATGTTGTACTTGCGAACGAAGGCATGTGTGTGGGCTGTTTGATTGCAGATTTGCTCACCGGGCGAGAAGAAGGCCATAGATAAGATGATCGATGCAGGTCCCCAGCTCGCTGGGTCGATGGAGTACAATGTGGTTCTGAGTAAGTGTTCTGTGTGTCTGCCCTTGAGGGGGAGCTCCTGGCAGCTCCTTGTCTTGAAGCACAGGCAGCCTGGAAGAGGCATCGACAGTGGTGTAGTGGTCCCTGGAGAAGTGGGTATACTCTTTATTTTTTTTAAGCAGCCCATACAGCACAGGATAAACGCCCTGTCTTGAGAAGTGGGTATACCCAATGCTGACTGAAAAATAAGTGGGTATACTCCGTATACCTGCGTATACCCTGGACTACACCACTGGGCATCGATGGCCAGTGGGGCTGCTGTGGCTATGAGGGAGAATCTGGACTCCATGTTTGAAGTGATGAAGCTCTAGACCTCAGGCAGCGTGTTCTGTATAGTCATCATTAAGAGATGTATCAAGCAACTCATTTACAGTCCTGACACATAGATCTCGATGAAGAGTAGGTGAAGTGAACACTGAATATGTGGTTTGATGATCACATCTGCCTCATTTAGGTTAATTAATTCGAAATAGTTTTGGTCTGTTAGGTAAGTCTTACATATATTAGGTGCTTACGCTAGTCAAAAATGCTCTGTCAAGTGTGAGGTTTTTAGTCTACCAGATGAAGCTCTCTGAGTTTTCCATCTCCTCTTGTCCATCTTACAGGCTTGTACAACCGTGGCTACATATACCTGGATGTGCCCATATCAGATGACAGCTGTATATCAGGTGCCTGTTCCTGCCTTCTTAACACGTCACGTCACGTCACGTCATCCTGGGCCATTTTCTACCCTCCTCACAAACACCTGCTTATACTCTTATACTGTGGGGTGTCTGTGGGGGGATGTGGGGGGGGGGGGGGGGGTTGTAATGGGGCCTTTGGAGTGTGGGTGATCTGGAGGGATAATGGGATGATCACAAATCCATTTGGAAGGCAGCAGAGACAACATTGTGAGAGGGTTGTCATTACAGGGTTGTTTTTTTGCAAATAATTATTCTCTCTGTTCCTGTGCCACATTGGGTTCTGTGCTCTCTTTCCTCTTCCCTTCTTGTCTTGCTTTCTTTCTATCCCCCTCTCTCTTTCTCTCTTGTTTGTTCTGTGCTATCTTTCTTGCTCTGGCTTCTCACGTTCTCCACGGTTCTGATTCATTTGCAGTGCCCCCTCTGGAAGGGTTCGTGATGAACCGGGTGCAGGGGGATTATTTCGAGACGCTTCTCTACAAAATCTTTGTGTCCATCGATGAGCAGACCAACGTTTCCGAGGTATGCTTCAACACGCAGGATTTTCAGTTTATATTTACAGCAATGCAGATTAAATAATAACTTCATTCTATCAATATTATATGAAGAATATGCTGTTTAACAGTAGGTGCTCTTATTTCTTTCAGGCAGCCAGTTTCTGAGTCTTCTTTTTTTCCCTGTTTCCCCATTTTAGCTGGCGAATGTTCTTGAGATTGACTTGGGGCTTGTGAAGGTGAGTTTTGAAATGAGGAAAAAAAAAAAAAAAGAAGCCTCCCCTCTCTGTATCTCCATAGCTGTCAGGCGAGAAATGATGGTGCTCACTTAGGTCCTGAAAAGCTCCGAATCCCGACTGCAGTGCGTGCTGCAGTGGTGCAGACAGCCCAAATGGAGAGGCAATTTTCCCCAAATCCCTAGACGCGCTGATGGCTTTCTGCGCTGAATGGTGGTTGAGTGTGTGCTCATGCTCCGAGTACCGCTTACATGCCGTCCTCACACTCCACAAACACGATACACGTTTTTCTCCGTTCCCTTTAACCGGAGAGTTGCCAAAAATAAGGGGAAAGGCTACAATGAGTGTGTCATTGTACATTTAATTAAAAAAATCCCCAAATGCATTCATGTTTTAACTGAATTTATTTTGGGTGTCTCTTGACGCTCATCGTTTTGAAATTGGCAGAGTGCAGTATTCAATTTACAGCTGTGTACTAATGCCATTAACCCAGCCTGTTTTTTTTTGGAACGCAATGAAATGGGGAAGGTAATATCATTTTAGTTAACCTCACTGTCCCCCCCCCCTCCTAAATCAGAACCCACACTTTAAAAAAAACACACCCTTACTTACACTTACAATCATGTGTACATAGCCCTCAAACTTCATTCACACACACACACACACACACACACACACACACACACACACACACACACACACATATACATGCATTCATGTATGCACAAACAACCACACATTTCACCCAGAGCACAGACGTATGGACTCACACACACACACACACACACACACTCACACTCACTCACACTCACTCAGTATTCGGTCACCTCTTCCTGTGGTGAGGTCTGACTGAGAGCCGTCTGATTTTGAATGTTGCCTGAATTACATTTGGGCTGACCTCATTTCACCTGAAGAATGAGCATCCTCTTCCCTGTTCCCCCATGATGGCATGTCTGTGCCAGCACACTTCCATCTTCTCAAGGGTCTAGTTCACCTTCCAAGAGTGGGTAGACACAGTCGTGTAGTTTGAATGGTTGAAAGAATGGCTGTACAGTGGATTGCAAAAGTATTATGCCTCCCTGAAAGTCTTCACCGTTTTCTGTTCTACAAAAGATACTTAAACATTTTTTTCCCCAGTCAGTATTGTCATTGTGAACACATGTTGTATTATATTTCTAAAGTTCTAAAATGCTGTAGTATATTTCTTAAGTTATTTGTCTACTAAAATTCAAAATTAATTAAAAACTAAAATATCCTGTTGCATATGTGTTCAACTCTACATTAATACTTCATTAATAAATAACAGCCTTCTGAAGTGAGAATATTTCTTTATAGTATTTGTATAATTTGTCATCTGCCATAACCTGGTAGTCAAAAGTACTGGGGTTTGAAAAGTATGCAAGTGATATATTTCAGTTTGTTATTTACTTAATTTTACAATAAAAACCCTTAGAGTAACATTTTTAGTTCTTGTTGTCACTACTCCTTTAAAGCTCGGCAAATGTTTGTCCTAGATAAAAGAGAACCCCCCCAAAAAACCTTGAATCTTCTACATACTGTATATGCCACTTGTGCATCAATGTTTTTTAGTTAGAGGAAATATACAAAAACATCAAGGCATGTCAGACTACCTAAAAAAGTCAAACAGGCCTCAGTCCCCTAAGCCTTAAGGACAGACAAATCAATTATTTTGTCTTTGTAAATACATTAGAATAAATGTTAACAATAAAAGTACTGATTTGGAAATTATGTCTAGCCTAGGTATCATTTTCAAGTTTAGCGTTCTCTCATCCACAACCATTTATCTCAAATTATCTCTGAAAATATTTCTCTGCCACCCTGAGTAATATAGTTCTAAGACAAATGTATTGATTCTCTGTTTCAGGTGTTTTTATGCATCTGCTGCCATTGCAAAATCTAAACACGTGTGAAAGAAGTTCTGCAAAATAAATGCATAGGTATAATTGGAAAAACACCTTTATCTTATCATGCAGTCATTATTAAACGATTGAATTAAATATTTGTAATTAAACAAGATTCATAACCCAGATGCATTTATCTTGTTGATAAGAGTAGCTGTGTCTTGTACCTTTAAGCAGAACACATACGGTTAAAATCTTCAGCCATCTCGTCATTTTTTGTATTTTGGACTGAGAGGACACTTTGCCTTCTCAAGACCGCCAACGTGTGCCTCGAATAACAAGCTGCAACCACTAGTCCATCTATGATTCTGGAAAAGTCAATAGTGTCTGATTGCTTTCTTAGAGGTAGGAGCTTCTGCAGCTACAGACTGACAAGCTGTGTCGTGCCAGGTGACTCATTAGTTGACGGCATTGAACATTAATGACCTTCAACCTCGTATTAGTGAGGTACAACATCGTAGTGGTCCTAACTAAAAGTTTTCCGTGTTCTCTTTGACTTTTCCCAGAATGCTGTGTCCATGTACTGCCGCCTGGGGTTTGCCTTTAAGAAGGGCCAGGTGATCAGCCCAGAACAGCTTCACGTCTCCTGGAAGAGCGCCCCCTCTGTCAACCGCCTGAAGTACGCCTCTGTCTCCACTACACTCCATCATGTAGATGCCTGTCAGATCTCAATCGTTTTAAGACTGAAGTCATCCAGTCACTAGCTCTGTGAAATATGCTGTTTTAAAACTGAAGTCATCCAGTCACTAGCACTGTGAAATATGCTGTTTTAAGACTGAAGTCATGCAGTCACTAGCTCTGTGAAATATGCTGTTTTAAGATTGAAGTCATCCAGTCACTAGCTCTGTGAAATATGCTGTTTTAAAGGCACCCAGTGCAACTTTCGAGGCTTAAAAATAAACATTCAATTTCTAGTCTTTTTTACACGTCGTAAGTTTCAATAACTCCATACCATTACATATCGACATTCAAGGAGCAAAGATGAGACATCGTTGTGTGGTGAGAACTGATAGAAAAAAACAACAACAATCGCCGCCATTTTTTCCCCAAATCTTTATTTATTGGTGCCACCAATAAATAAAGCAGGATTCCAGTCAATGGAAAAATGGCCTCTCCCCACCGGCGATTGTTGTTGTTTACGATTTTTTTTATCAGTTCTCACCATACAACGACGTCTCATCTTTGCTCCTTGAATGTCGATATGTAATGGTATGGAGTTATTGAAACTTACTACTTGTAAAAAAATGTTATTTTTCGAGTCTCAACCTATAAAGTTGCACTGGGTGCCTTTAAGACTGAAGTCATGCAGTCACTAGCTCTGTGAAATATGATGTTTTTTGCTGCATTGTGCAGCGTGTGACCTGGAGCTCAAAACGTTCACGGCTTTGTTAGTTCTTTACCATTTGTGTGTGTGTGTGTGTGTGTGTGTGTGTGTGTGTGTGTGTGTGTGTGTGTGTGTGTGTGTGTGTGTGTGTGTGTGTGTGTGTGTGTGTGTGTGTGTGTGTGTGTGTGTGTGTGTGTGTGTGTGTGTGTGTGTGTGTGTGTGTGTGTGTGTGTGTGTGTGTCTGTGTGTGTGTCTGTGTGTGTTTGTGTGACAGGACCACCATGGACCCCCAGAAGATGCTCCTGTCGTGGGAGGGTGGCAGCCCAGTGATGGAGGCAGGATCCTCAGCCACTGACACAGACACCACCAGTCTGGAGGACCAGGGTACGGTAGCCTACCTGGGGCAAAGGAATGATTTGAATAAACCAAATTAGCAGTGCATTCATAGACATGTATTTGGGGAGAATAAGAGTTTTTATCTTTTAATACTGTGTAAATGGAAAAAGTTTAGCTGACTCTGTAGGTAGTTTTTTTTGTGTATATGTGTGTACATACATTGTTAGTATTAATATTCTCCCATGTGTTTCTGTGCTTTCTCCTGTGTGTGTCTGTGATTTCTTCTATGTGTGACTGATTTCTCCCGTGTGTGTCTGTGATTTCTCTCCTGGGTGTCTGTGATTTCTCCTGTGTGACTGTGATTTCTCTCCTGTGTGTCTGTGATTTCTCCCATGTGTGTCTGTGCTTTCTCTCGTGTGTGTCTGTGCTTTCTCTCGTGTGTGTCTGTGCTTTTTCCCCTGTGTGTCTGTGCTTTCTCCCCTGTGTGTCTGTGCTTTTTCCCCTGTGTGTCTGTGCTTTCTCCCCTGTGTGTCTGTGCTTTCTCCCCCGTGTGTCTGTGCTTTCTCCCCTGTGTGTCTGTGCTTTCTCCCCTGTGTGTCTGTGCTTTCTCTCGTGTGTGTCTGTGCTTTCTCCCCTGTGTGTCTGTGATTTCTCCCCCGTGTGTCTGTGCTTTCTCCCATGCTCAGACACAGCCAGTGTGAGCAGTCTGAGTATCCCAGCAGCCCCTTCTAAGCGCATCGCCTTCCTGTTTGATTCCACTCTCACCGCTTTCCTCATGATGGGAAACCTCTCACCGGTGAGGGGGGTTGTGTGTGTGTGTGAGTGTGTGTGTGAGTGTGTGTGTGAGTGTGTGTGTGTGTGTGTGTGTGTGTGTGTGTGTGTGTGTGTGTGTGTACTAGCAGTTGATCTTCATATGTATTTGAATTAGTGCTGTCAGTTTAACGCGTTATTAACAGCGTTAACGCAAACCCATTTTAACGGCGTCAATTTTTTTTTTTCTTTTTGGCCTCGCAAATTGTGTAGTAGGCTAACGTTACGGTTTGAGTGAATGCTGAGCGCGATACGGCGAAATGGATGATAAAATGACAACAGGCTGAAAGCACAGAAGTAGTAGGCTTACCTTTTATGGTAACCTAACTGTTACTGTTCATTGTCTTTGAAATAAGAGGCCTGACTTCTATGTTCACAGCAAACTTGAAAAAAAGAAAATATTAGGCCATGGTTTAACTGCACTATAGGCTGAGTCCTTGTCTGAAATGTGCACTTTATAATTTAATTTTGTACCGCCCTGTTTGGCAATGTTGTTTTTAAATAAAATAAAATAAAATAAAACATTGCATAAAGCAAGCCAATCCACTTTTCCATGATAAGAGCATTAAAATAAAAAAAATGATGGGAAATAATAATTGAAGGGACATTTAGAATAGATAAAAATTTACAATTTAATCGCGATTCATTTTGAGTTAATGTCAGAAAAATATTCTAAACACGTACTAAGTTTAGTTAGAATTACTCTGAAAGAATGACACCATAAACCAGAAGTAAAGTTATAACAGATCTATTACGCTCTTGGCCTTGAGCGGAGAGCAACGTGTGTTACCACCTCGTGTCAACTCTGAGCTCTCCTATGGATATATAGATCTTTTATTTAGAAGCAATTGTTACAAAACACATTTTAACCCCACCCATGCCCAAAGTTGCCATCTGGCCTCTGTCCTTCAAAGATAAGAAACCTTGCTTAATTAAAAACCAACAGTCACGAAGAGTTTTACAGAACACATGGCCTCATCAATCACTATTGCAATCTCAAAGTAAACATCCACGACATCAGTTTCAGTTTCACAACAGTGGTTTCTTAGCGTTTGGAGTTGCAGCAGTAAATACCTAACTAAACAATGCCATTCTCAGGTAACATTAAGCAACCTCCTCTCTCAAGAGTCAGCATTCCTTTTAACAGCACAGAGAAACAGGGCACATAACCAGAGCACAGAACTCTTTAGAAAATAGCAGTTAAAAGAATTTCCTTTAAGTCTAAAACTTATGATAATATTTAATAATCTTTCACAGTTAACTATGACAAAAATGCGATTAATCGTGATTAAATATTTGTATTGTTTGACAGCACTAAAATATAATATATATTTCTAAATATGGATATGTATTTGTATATTTTCATGTATTGTGTACATGTTTGTTGTTGTTTATGTGTGGGTACATGCATGACAAACAAAAGTGTGTTAGTGTGATTTCATGAGAGATGGAGAGAGAGAGCGACAATATATATGCGTGTTTGTATTTATATGAGAGTGAGTCTGTGATCATTTTTCTACTGTTCGTTCTTTCAGTTCATCTCTGTGTGTGTGTGTGTGTGTGTGTGTGTGTGTGTGTGTTTTGTGTAGAACCTGAAGAGCCATGCCGTTACCATGTTTGAGGTGGGCAAACTTTCAGACGAGACCCTGGACAGTTTCCTGATGGAGCTGGAGAAGGTAACACTCACTGCAGTCACCATAGGAACGGGAGATTCCAGCCTATCAGAGCAATCAGTGGAATGAGATCCAGAGAGGGTGGTCTGGCGTGCAGGGGAGTGTGTGTGTGTGTGTGTGTGTGTGTGTGTGTGTGTGTGTGTGTGTGTGTGTGTGTGTGTGTGTGTGTGTGTGTGTGTGTGTGTGTGTGTGTGTGTGTGTGTGTGTGTGTGTGTGTGTGTGTGTGTTGTTGGTATGTGCATGAATGTCCTTGGATCTCATTCATGAATGTGTATGTATGCTATTTGCTCTGTGTAATCTGATCTTTGTGTGTGTGTGTGTGTGTGTGTGTGTGTGTGTGTGTGTGTGTGTGTGTGTGTGTGTGTGTGTGTGTGTGTGTGTGTGTGTGTGTGTGTGTGTGTGTGTGTGTGTGTGTGTGTGTGTGTGTGTGTGTGTGTGTGTGTGTGTGTGTGTGTGTGTGTGTGTGTGTGTGTGTGTGTGTGTGTGTGTGTGTGTGTGTTCAGGTTGAAAGCACTGCAGAGGGGGAGGCCCAGCGGTACTTTGACCATGCCCTGACCCTCAGGAATACCATCCTCTTTCTGCGCTACAACAAGGAGCTCACCTCCGATCAGGGACCTGACGCACCCAACATTGGTAAAATCATGCATACTTACATACACACACACACACACACACACACACACACACTCACAAACACACATATTCATTAAACCTATACATATACACTTTGTCACTTTTTCCCTTTTTTAGAAAGAAAACCAATTTTTTGTCCATTAAAAAAAATTTTTTTTATCAAAAGTACAGTGTAGACACTATTATATGTTGTAAATGACTATCGTAGCTGGGAATGGCTGACTTTAATGTGTTCCAATGGCAGCTTGTGTTTGCCAATGTAAGTTTATAATTTTAAAATCCATTTTGATCAAAAGCGAAACCCTTTTGCAATTATGTTAGCAACGCTAAAAACTGATTAAAGAAGCAGTAAAACTGTCCTTCTTTAGACTAGTCGAGTATCTGGAGCATCAGCAATTGTGGGTTCAATTACAGACACAAAATGGCAAAGAAAAGAAGAACTTTCTTTCTGAAACTCGTCAGTCTGTTTTTGTTCTGGCTAATGAGGGCTATTCCATGCGAGAAATTGCCAAGAAACTGAAGATCTCGTACAGTGCTGTGAACGACTCCCTTCACAGAGCTGCACAAACAGGTTCCAACCAGAATAGAAAGACGTGTGGGAGGCCCCGGGGCCCAACTGAGCAAGAGGCCAAATACATTAGAGCGTCTGGGTCGAGGAACAGATGCCTCTCAGGTCCTCAACTGGCGTCTTCATTAAATAGTCCCCGCAAAACACCAGCCCCAACGTCAACAGTGAAGAGGAGAGTGCAGGATGCTGTAGCAAAATGGCAAAGAAAAAAGCCCACATCTCAAACTGGCCAATCAGAAGAAAATATTAAGATGGGTAGAAGAACACAGACACTAGACAGAGGAAGATTGTGTTGTGGACAAACAAATCAAACACGTTTGAGGTGTTCGGATCAGAAAGGAGAGCATGTGTGAGACACAGACCAAATGAAAAGATGCTGGAGGATTGCTTCACCAAGCAAGGTGGAGGCAATGTGATGGTCTCAGACAGACAGACAAATACATCTATCTATATCTCTATCTGTCTCTCTATCTCTCTCTATCTCTATCTCTATCTCTGTCTCTATCTCTCTCTCTCTCTCTCCTTACACAGAAGGGAATAAGTGTGTCATCTTTTTGGCAATTTGACTTCTGCAATGGTATTATGTATTCAGAGTGAAGGCAAACACTGAGTCGTTTGATTCACAGAAATGAGCATGAACATATGTTCCCCCTCTCTCTCTCACTCACTCACTCCCTCCCTCACTCAGACGGAGTTATGTCACTCTTCCAGAGTGTCTCACACTTACTCATGCACTCACAAATAGTCTCACTTATGTAGACACTTTCTAACACATACTCATATTTCCCCATCCCCTCACACACACACACACACACACACACACACACACACACACACACACACACACACACACACACACACACACAGACACACACACACACAGACACACACACAGACACACACACACACACGCACACAGACACGCACACAGACACGCACACAGACACGCACACAGACACGCACACAGACACGCACACAGACACGCACACAGACACGCACACAGACACGCACACAGACACACACGTCATTACGTACTGACCTCATGAGCAGTGGTGTGCTGCCCAGCGGGCAAACAGGGACAACTCTTGGTGAGGCACATTTCTTTCTAGAGATTGTAGGCTAATAATCGAGATATAAGCACTCCACATACCACATACTCTCCCTTATGCACAAAACACACCTGTGTGTAATATCTGCCTCTATTCATCAAGCCTTGAACGTGCACATACACACCTGTCACCTGTGTAACCTGTGCTCTCTCTCTCTCTCTCTCTCTCTGTGTCAGGTCTTCCGCTGGACCTGCTGCGCTGTGAGAGTCTGCTGGGTCTGGACCCGGCCACCTGCAGCCGTGTGCTCAACAAGAACTACAGGCTGCTCGTCTCCATGGCCCCACTTAGCAACGAGATCCGGCCAATCAGCAGCTGCACACCGCAGGTACCCCCTCCGCACTGCATTCTATAACTACACCTGTCCACACACACACACACACACACACACACACACACACATATACACAGGGCCCCATACCTGAGAAAGTGATTCAGTTTGGAGTTGGTGTTTGAGCTCCCAACTTTTTCCTAGCTCTCCTCAGCAAATTCTTGAATGTGTGTGTGTTAGAATGTGGTGGTGTGTATTGAGTGTGTGTGTGTGTGTGTGTTGGGTCTTTGTAACCCCCCCATCCTTCTGACCCCTGCTGCATTGAATGTGTTGTGAGAGTTTGAGTCATGATTTGTTCTTTCCCTTTTTCCACTCTTGTCCTCTACTTTACTGCTCCCCCCTCTCTCCTCTCTCCTTCCTCTGTATTCCTCTATCACTCTCTCATCCCTCTATCCCTCTCTCTCCTCCCTCTGTATTCCTCTCTCCTCTCTCTCGTCCCTCTGCATCCCTCTATCTCTCTCTCCTCCCCTCCTCCCTCTATTCCTCTATTACTCTCTCTTCCCTCTATCCCTCTCTCTCCTCCATCTGTATTCCTCCCTCTGTATCCCTCTATCTCTCTCTCTTCCCTCTATCCCTCTCTCTTTCCCAGCACATTGGTCCTGCCATCCCTGAGGTCAGCTCCATCTGGTTCAAGCTCTATCTGTACCATGTGACTGGCCAGGGTCCGCCCTCTCTTCTGCTGTCAAAGGGGTCCAGGCTCAGGAAACTACCAGACATCTTTCAGGTTTGTCTAGATGTGTCTGTGTGTGAGTGTGCGTGTGTGTCTGTTTTGTGTGTGTGTGTGTGTGTGTGTGTGTGTGTGTGTGTGTGTGTCTGTGTCTGTGTCTGTGTCTGTGTCTGTGTCTGTGTCTGTGTCTGTGTCTGTGTCTGTCTGTGTCTGTCTGTGTCTGTGTGTGTGTAACTTAGAGACAGAGTGAGATATTATGAGTGTGTGAAACTGTACAGTATGTGCAAGGTTGGATATGTGTGTGTGTGTTTGTGGGTAATGGTCAAAACTGCCTGTAGCACAAGAGGAAACCTTACACTGATGATTCTTCCATACCCCTGCATATTTGCCTCAGTATGGAAACACATGATTACAATCTTTCTTAAAGGTGTATGACCGGCTGCTAATTACTTCCTGGGGTCATGACCCCGGTGTGGTGCCGACCTCTAATGTGCTGACGATGCTCAATGATGCCCTCACTCACTCGGCTGTCCTCATCCAGGTAAAAAGGGAATCATGCACATGTCTTTTTACCATTCAGTTATAAGCATAACATCTCTTTCCCAATAGGTACCCTACCTACATGCCCAACTAATTATATTTAGTGTATTTAGTAGCTTACGTTTTCCAGTTGCAGTCAGACAAGACAGCACAGACACAGGAAAAATACTTACACTTTCCAGACAGTATTGTATGTGGCCTGTCACTGCTAGCAGACAATTCTCTCAGATATTCAGCATGTCCTTCTGGGAGTTTGGAACTATTGTGACTTGATCCTGGCTTAGCTTTGGTGTAGTAAGACTTCTCCCTCTCTGACCTCTTTGTGACCTTAGTGTGACCTCTCTGTGTCTATAGGGTCATGGTATGCATGGCCATGGAGAGACCGTTCACATCCCCTTCCCCTTCGATGAGGAGGAGCTCAAAGGAGGTGTGTAGCCTTATTATTATTATTATAATAACTATTATTATTATTATAATTAATATAATTGTTATTATTATATGTTCATTTGAACTTAAGCACAAATCAACATTCCTGTTCAATCACTACTACACATATACACATCCAGAGATGCTCACATGGGATACACACACACCATCATATTAACAATGGCATCCTATTATTCCTTCACAACAAGAGTTACGATGGCTGGTTCCATGAGCTTCAAATCTGATTCAATAACAGAAAGGTCTGCAATGGGTAAACCCAGTAGCAGAGGAGATCCCCTTCATCATATCTGATGCTAGATAGTGAGCTCAGTGAGTCGGCTCTTACTCATCTGGGGCAGAGAGCCAGCAGACCACACCGGGGGGCTGAAGCTGTCTCCTCCTACGCACCAGCTTCTGTCTCTCTCCATCTCTGGTCCTCCTTGCTGCACTTTAGTCTTCCCATCTGTGTCTAAAATAAGCCGCGGGTCTGTGTGCAGAGTTCTCCTACTCCAACATGGGGGTGCATGGAGCTCTGAAGAGCCTGCGTGAGCACGTGGACCTGGAGCACCAGTGCGGCTACATCACCATGCTCAACCACAACAACCGCCACCGCCGCAGGAACAGCGACGTCTCCGACGGACGGGGTGAGTGAACATGGAGGCCCAGGTGGTGATCCGCAGGATCCCATTTGTGAGGTTCGGGTACCAAGTCCGGGTTGATCACCTTCTCCTTGAATCTTCAGATCTTCAGGGTTCTAGTTTCAGTGTGAGTCGTGGAGTTTCTCTTTTAATGATTCACCTTTTGTGTCTCATCTCGGAGGATAAACAAATGTGTAGAGAAGACGGCTTTGAAAGGACCTTTAAAATGCCAGTAAAGAAGTCATTAGCGTTGCCTTAAGGCTATTGGATTACACTGAAGACAACTGATGCTAATCTCTACCCTCCTGCCGAACTTTTTATAGAAGCACATCTTGTTCCTTTATTCAATAACCTCTTGTAATTGGGCTTCTCAGAGACCATTGATTGGTAGGTTGATCAAGTTAGCAGAATGCTCTTCGTCTCTGGCGTGGCGTGTGTATGCATCTGTATGTGAGCCTATTTCTGACTTTGTTTTCCTGTGTGTGTGTGTGTGCGTGTGTGCGTTTGTGCGTTTGTGCGTTTGTGCGTGTGTGCGTGTGTGCGTGTGTGTGTGTGTGTGTGTGTGTGTGTGTGTGTGTGTCCTTCTGTAGAATTGGGGCTTGGTGGTTGCTTTGATGCTAACGGTAGCACAGAGTCCTTTGAGCTGGTGACTGAAGACAACAATGGAGAAGGAGGCAAGAAGCCGGGTGTTGAAGGTAATGGAACGCACCCATCCAAACGTGAGGCATTCTGGGTGAAAACCATGCAGTAGGCAGAATGATGATTTGGTATTTATGTGCATCGTGAGAGAGGTAGTGACATGTCCAATGTTCCTGCACAGTGTACCCACAAAACATGAATTTCCGACAATGCATAAACATATCTATCACTGCAAAGCCAGCAATTTCATTCAATCGCGAATATTACATGAATATAGCAACCAGTAGAATAGAATACAAGAATGAGTGAATCTTTGACATGGCATGGAGAGTGTGCTGCTGATGTCATATTTGTGTGCCCTATTGTCAGCATCATCATGTGAGGACGAGTGGGTACCGCTGGAGCTCTCCTTTGGGATGCCCCTCTTCAGCTCGGAGCTCAACCGCCACATCTGCCAGAAGATCGCTGCTCATAAACTCTGCAGCAGAGACAGGTAACACCAACATTATTGTCCAGGTCTCTCTGTGTCAGGCACTCCTACTGCTACTGCTGCTACGACTACTTGTTAGCATGGCTAGTAGAGAAGAGCTTGTACATCTGGAAAAAGACAATAGTTCAAAAGGACAATAATAGTTCAGTAGGTTGTGCAACACAGCAGTTTGATTAACGTCAGCTGTATTTACGTCAAATTGGTTGTCCAATTTGCTGTGCTGTTTTGCTTGCTGTATCCATTTTGTTATTATATATAAATGGTGCCTGCAAATTGTAACCTGTGTAATTTCACATAATTCATTATTTAATGTAGCAGCATCAATTTCATGTAGTCAAATGTGCTTGGATATATCCCATGGAGATGGCTATCTGAGAATCTAAAATGGTAATCCATGGGGACGTACTACTCCTCTAAAGATTGTCTGTTATGTTAGAAGTTATTATTTAGGTATAGGTTGATGTTATTTAATGTTTTAGTTGATTATAATCAATTTGTTGTCAAACTATAAGTAATTCATACGTTATTTGTTAGTACATATTTATCAACAACCGTTGACAATGTATTATTTTTATTTATTAATATTATTTTATTTCCACAGTCTGCAGGAACTGCTCCACTCCAGCCGGAAGCTGTCTTTGAAAGTGTTAAGCTTCGTCCAATCATTCCAGGTGAGAACCTTCTGTGACACTTAGTGCCACCACTGTATAAACCAGCTGCATCTGTCGGAGCTCATTGTAGATGTCTTTTTCCCACTCATAAATCATGATCAGTGCCCTTATACATATTAGTGAATTCACCTCTGACCCGGAGAAGTGTCATTTATTTATCCCATCTGATACCCACATAGCACCCTTTCTAAAGCTTCTATCTGACCCCTGCAAGCTGAAATAAACAGTATATCAAAGGGCTCAACAACAGATCATTTGGCTTTAAAGGTTTTTCTGTGGCTCTACTGCGAATCCTCAGGACTTTCACTAAAACCATAGAGGTAGCCCTAAAGCATTCAACACTAAGGGTCTGGGAATGACCTTCTATCTAAGGTTTCAAAGCAGAACTCTAAACAAAGAATGTGTTTAGTACAGATGTATGTGTGTGTTTGACATCATAGTCTCATCAGCATCTATCTAATGTGCACTCAATCCTCTTCCTGTGGTCATGGGGGGAGACCATGTGACCCACGCAATTACTGTTGTGTGTTTGTGATTCCACCTCACCTGTGTCCTCTGGCTGGTGTGTGTGTCTCAGGACGTGGCGGTGCCAGCGGACCCTGACAGTGGGGTGACCGGTCCACTGAGCCAGCCGCCGGCCGAGGCAGGGGTCCCGCTCCCCGCCCTGAACCTGCTCTTTAAGGATGGCCAGCTGAAGCTCTGGAGCGGCCGGGCCCCGCCCTCATTGCACATCTCCGCCCTACAGAGGGACGTACCCACATAGAAACCACGCCCACTTCACCCCGCCTGCTCCCTCTTTAGGCCCCTCCCCTACAGCACCCACCTCCCCATGGTCAGTCCGTTATTGATCACTTATGTCTTGAATAGGTTGTCATGGCAACACTGGGTTTAGTTCAGCTCCATCCTGTGCCCAAATGGTGCTGTTGTTGATGTCATATCTGGAGGCATTTCTCAGAAAGGGACCCGAGGACCGCACAGCCCCTCCTGATGCCATACTTACTCAGACCATCCCCTTTCTCTCTCTTTCGCTCCCTCTCTCTCTCTGTCTCATTCTCTCTCTCCCTCTCTCTGTCTCTGTCTCTCTCTACCTCTCTCTGTCTCTCTCCCTCTCTCTCACTCAGTCTTTCTCTCTCTGTCTCTCTCTCTCTCTCTCTGTCTCTCTCCCTCTGTCTCTCTCTCCCTCTCTGTCTCTCTCTCCCTATCTTTCTTTCTGTCTCGCTCTCTCTCCCTCTTTCTCTCACTCTCTCTCTCTCTCAAACCCTCCAGACATGCTCTCAGTAAACATCACCTCAGTCCACACAATGAGATGACTCATATAACATGGAAAGATCAGAATGAAAACAATATAACAAAAAAAATTCACAAAAACCTTATATTGATGGTCTCTGTATAGAGACTTGGCTTGGATAATATATCATGTATAGGACCAAACGTGTGGCCATATGGTGGTGTCCTGGTACCCTGTATATATGACCCCAGACCCCACGTGTTGTCATGTTCTGTGGTATTTGATGCATGAGACATTGCACACTATGTCATAGGAACATTCTCAGGCTGTCTGAGGAACAGGTTGGCTTTTGCACAGAGTCTTTTGGAAGTTCTTTATGTGATCAAAAAATGTTGATTTCTTAGTTTATTTGTTTGTCTGTGTTATGGTATTTCTATTCCATTTTCACGTCTGTGCTGCCTTGCTGTCTCTGTGTAAAAAAAAAAAAAAAGGTGTTCCCCCATCAGGACAGCAGAGGGCGCTCCACATGGTTACCTGGCAGTCTATGAATGCCTGGCATTGATCAACGCACTAAAAAAAGCTTAGTAGGCTTTTGATGGCATTTTTCCCTGTCCAGGGAGTGACCAAAGACCAATTTTCTTTTGGTTTTTCTTTTTTTTAATGTATGTTTTTACCTCTCTCTGGTGTCTTTTTAATTTGCTGCCTTATTGCATTGATTGCGTGTGGTGCCCAGGAGACAGCTGACCTCTCTTCTGTTCTGGTAAGCCGCTAGTGTACGGAGCATTCAGGGCTGTGTTTTGGAGCCGATCCCGTTTGGCAAGGTTAGTTTACAGCCTCTTATCTCAGATGTCCTGTCCAGAGAGGCAAAAAAAAAAACAATCTAGGGCTCAGCCTGACAAACCTGTGGCTTTACTTTCTTTTGTCTTTTTTTTTTGTTTTGTTTTTATCCTTATGTTGAATACATTACATGTCAGACATGAACTCAACTCTCCATCTGATTGTGCGGGTGCAGTCGAGGGCGCTGGTGCTGCCTTAGGACAGCTATTCACCAGTAGCCTGTGCTGGGGTTTCTTCTTGTTTCAATGTTTTTGCCTTGTACTCTCCTTGAGAAGGAGTTGCAAGTGTGCTCACTGATTCTAACTCCCATTGTGGTTGTTTATGATGGTGATTAAAGTGAGAGGTCTTGGTGAAGCATGATGTGTGTGCGTGTGTAGAGACCATTGTGTGTGTGTGTGTGTGTGTGCTGTGCACAGTGTACACTCTAAATCAACCCCTAAGCCCTTCTCGTCACCTCCCTCTTCTCTGTCATGCCAGTTAAGATGCCTACCCCAGCTACCTTTCCTCTCAAAGATGCCCCCCCCCCCACCGTAAGCCCCCAGCCCTTGTCATCTCAAACCCATCACAGTGTTAGAAGACTACCAATAGTTTTATAAAGTCTACCCACATTTTAGGAAATCTTTGTTGTAGTTTGTGCAATGGGACTGTGACTACATGCTCTTGTAATGAAATGGGTACATACATTCCTCTTCCCCGATCCCAGAAAAAAACATATGTGTTACTACAAAATGAATATGTAAAAAGTATATGAAAATATGAATAAATATGTTACAATATAATACCCCCTACATGAAGTGTTGTCTTCATTGGTCTACACCTAAGACTTTGAAGTATAATAGTACAACCAACTATCCTGACCAGAAAATACTGGAGAAAATACACATTCTGCAGCTTTTCTAATTTAAATGTAAAGCATCCCATCCATCGGTCAGATATAGACAGTCCCAGTGATGGATCCTTCTGGTTGGATGTTCATACCAAGTGAACACATTGCCCAAATGACAACAGCATACATTTCTCAAGAGCTTACAACTTACCCTTCCATCACAGTGGGACTTAATGAAATAATGGGTGGTGGGAGTGATTATGCTGCCGTTTTCACCAACACACAATCAACACCAAGAGGATGCAATGAACACAAAAGACAGGTTCACACCATCTCCTAGGGCGGCTGGGCCACAAATATATAAACATTATTCTGTAGAGGAGTTAAGCTGTTTTTCCCTCCTTTTTCGGTCTAATGTTCCATGAGAATTGGTTTGACTGAAAACTTTGTAAAAGCGGCTGAGGCATAGGGGACAGAACCATGTAATGTGACTGGCTAACAGTCGTGGTTACAAGCATGCGTGACCTGTGATCAAATGGGTCTACTGCACATCTTTCAGACCTGTTTTTTCCTCGATTGTAGTCAGGTGTTGTATATCTATGCTCCACTCGGTACTCATTTTGGGATGTTTTATCTTCCAACATAAAACTGTATGTGGTTTCCATCCAAGATGTCTTCATATGTTCCTCCGATTTTCCTGAGTCTAGTGTGGAAAAATCCCCTCTACAAAGCCCTACCTGGGTCTCTTGTGCTGAAGCAAGCATAAGAGCTCATTATTAAAGAGATGGGAGAGCAAGGTGCTGGAACAGATTTGGAACCCAGCAGCGCTCCAAATCCTTCCTTTCATTGTTGAGGGAAAGGGGCGACAGTGGAGGTGACAGCGCTGATAATACACATTTCAGTTTGGACTCACCCAGATGTGTGGACGCGGCTTTCCCTCCCCCAGGTAGCGTCATTTGCGCTTTTTCCATTCTCTCTCCGTCTCGCAGCTCCTCTCTCACCTCTCACACCAGCATATGCACCCACACACACACACACACACACACATACATGTGTACACACACACACACACACACAGACTCAGACCAGCTGCTACAGGAAGTCATTTCAAAGCTGCAGCATGCCAATTTAGGTGGCACACATTTACCTCCAGGGACACAGAGGCAGAGAATAATCCCTCTAGAAGTTCTCTCACCGCCTGCTAGGAACAGGCCAATTGCACACAGCCAGTCTTTAAGGAAGGGGGAAAAGAATTGCCATCATGACACAGCCACTGTCTAAAAAACATGGAACACAGAATTCAAACTACTTAATTCAGAGGTGGCACATTGCATTCCGAATGCACTGTACAGGCTTTCCCATGTGCCCAGGGCATCGACATGCTTGCAGAAAAAAACTGTTGTGACTAATAAGCAGAGCACAACCTGTATCAGGCATCAGCAGCTGGGAGACTGCAGGTAAATATTTTAATCTGTTCATTAATAGTGTTATAACGATAGATACTCAGGCGGGAATGCCTGAGCTCCAAAGTCCAGACATTCTCGGAGGATCTGCCAAACACTCTGAAAAACACTCCCCACAACTGCCCACCCACTTTAATTTTTGGATAGACTTTTTTTTTAAACAATAATTACCTCGGACAGTCAATTCAAATGTAGTGTTGTAATTGACATTGCTTGGGATATCATATTTGTTGAGCTCTCCCAATCATCCACAATGTGTCATGCTTAACTAATTAAATATGAAGTTGCAAACAAGCTTAAAGCAAAATGAATCAGTAAAGGACAGGATGAATTTGTTTTAAGTCTTCATAAGATTACATTTCAAGTTAAATTATGTGTATTCATATTTTTTAAATTGATAACATGAGGGAAAACAAAAGCACTCAGGGTATGTCAGAGCTTTTTTAATTAGATTTTGATGTGATTTTAAAATACATCCCATAACAAGCAGACAGGCACAAATTAGTCTATTTAAATGTTTTGTAACAATCTTGGGTCATTATAATTCATACAGGTTCACTAGATTTCAAACAACACATCACACAGCGACAGTTGCCTCAATGTATTAAAGCTACACGGTTTAATCACACCGTTTTAGTTTTTAATTATGAGCTCCAAGAATCAACGACCGCCTGCTTATTTCTCTCACAATAGATTTTACTATAGTGTTTAAGTCACGAAACTGTAGATATGTTAGCCAAATTAAATATAGGCACACTACCTCTTTAAATTATAGACCGCTTGTAACTGTCACTGTGGTTAGCTTCGCCTAGATCTGACCGCCTACCAATCCACACTTGCACAGCCAGAGCTGGGGCATTGGCTGAAGTGGCAAGCGACAGTCACAACTAAAAACAGCGTTTGAAAAGGAGACGAAGGCAAGCGCATTTCCCGCTCAGAACACATGTGTGGATAGTATGGACTTGCTACTTTTTACTTCAGCCAGTTAGGAGGATCTTACAACTTTGCCCCTGGGAAATCTATCAGGTGCGAGGCTAAGGTTACACCTGCTCGGCTGTATTTAGCCTACTAAATTCCACCAACCTGACAAACGTCAGACTGTTTGGCTAACGTTACTCTAATTGACCTGGCTACTGGGCAACAGGGGACGTGCTTCTTCCTCTAGACGTCGCAGTCGCAGTCGCGTTCCGCAATTTCGCCTGTCAGGATGTGGCAGTGTTCTGTTGCAGGGTAAATTAGTTTGTCCGGGTTGTATAGGATACCCAACGTGTTGCACCTCCAGATGATAATCTGTTTCTGTGTTTAGTTGGACCCGCGGTCTCGGGGACTAATTGTATTCCCATCGGCTGCCAGGGAAGTAGCATGGGAAATCAGGTAGATAAACTGTCACATTTAAGTTATGCCGAAGTTCCAACCATGGACCCGAATGGTTTGGACACGGAGGAAGAAGGTCCAAGGATTGGTGTATCTTATATTTTTTCAAACGATGATGATGAGTTGGAGGACAATGTCGATGGAGCGCAAGACCATAGCCAGGAAGAGAAACACTATGACAAGTGCAACGAAGTAGAATGTGCTATCTACCACAGAGACGAATGTATCTACGAGAAAAGTATCATAGCTATAGAATTGGAGACGTACTCGCCTGAGAATTTACTGAACAAATGCAAAGCGGGGGACCTGCTGGAGTTCGTGGCAACTAGCCAGTATCCCCACTGGGCTGTCTACGTCGGGGACTTTCAGGTGGTTCACCTGCACAGGGCGGAGGTAAAGAACAGTGTTCTGACAGATGCGAGTCAGGGAAGAAGAGGTCGGATTGTAAACGATTTCTACAAATTCAAACAACTTAGTCCTGAAATGGTTGTACAGAACGCCATGGAACAGGTGGGCGCCAAAGACATGCAACTGAGTTGGAGAAATTCCGAATGTTTTGCTGCTTGGTGCAAATTTGGTAAGCGTGAATTTAAAATGGGACGTGAGATACGAATCGGAAAGCAGCCTTATCGTTTAAAAATAATCTTGCCGGAAAAACAATCGCATGTACTCGAATTCCAGAGTTTGGAAGACCTGATCATGGAGAAGAGGAGAAATGACCAGATTGGAAAGGTTTCTATGATTCAGGAGCTGGCTAATCATCTCAACAATGTCGGGAGTATCAGGAGAGAGCCAAGCCCAAACTGATGCAGTCAATAGGGGTAACCTGTTTTGATCATTCCCATTAATACAACCTGCTGGATGATTTTTTTTTAAAAATAATTTTAATGGAAAACAACCGATTACAAATAAGATCTGTTAATTTAAACAAGAAACGGACAAGCTTTGTGATCCACAGCCTGATAAATTGCCGCGAGGATGGATACACAGCGGATTATCCTGGTTGAAGTATACAATAATAACAATCTGATGTTATGAACATTGTGAAAGCTATTGAAATTAAGCAAAACAAACAATGTTTATTTGGTTCTTTTATTTATGGCTCAGTTTTAAGTAGGTTTGAACTAAAAATGTTTCAGGTTTAACACTTTAAGTGTGAGTCAAAAATGCCTGTTGGTTGTAGTCTGTGGAAGTCTATCTGCAACAGTTAATTTCCTGTTGAACTTTTTCCACTGTTGCTTTCAGTTTCTGTGAAAACCAACGTAACTGACAAAATCATGAGGGTGTACAATCAACACGTAGTCTTTTTCAGGGCATTTGTAAGCCACAAAATAGTGTGACAATAAACCGAGGGAACGAAATGAGTTGAAGTGAGTGAAATGAAGTGTTGTTTTATGTGAAGGATATCACTTGACTTTTATGACCGAGGGATTGACTGTTGCAGTTAATAACCAAAGAGAATCAGAATGATGTACTCCTGTACTTTAAAAGCCATCATAGTGTTATGCAAGGTTCTTGCTCTTCATTTGTGTCTACCTTCAATATGTTACTGCATTTTCTTTTATCTGTCTTTCGATTAAGAAAATATCCAACTTGGATGTGAGCTACAACTCTGTCTCAAACTTTCACGCCAACAGGCATGGTGCGACAGCAATGATGAAACAAATGTTTAGTGACAGAAAAAAAGGGGGCCTTGAAGAAAAACAGACCTTGGCACAGTCGCACTCCTGTTCAAGCTGGTCAATAATAATGATGATGAATGGCAAAGCCCTTTGAGGTTCTGTCAGTGTAAACAAATCCAAATCAGCCTTCCGTCTTGGTTCATCGCAAAAAAAAACCTCCTGATACACAGTGTTACTTGGGACCGTTGGCCTGTTGTCAACACACACCCATCCTGAAGGTTCCCTGCCTGACTGAACTGTGACCATCATGCCTGTACGCAGATAATCACCAACAAAAAACCCACAGCTGCCTTTTTTGTCCAAGAGACAGTTGAAAGTAATTTGCTTTCTAGCCCTGCCACAGACAAACCACTTTGTAATGGCTGTTGTGTGTTTGTGTATGTGCGGGTGCTTGTGTGTGTGTGTGTGTGTGTGTGTATGTGCGTGCTTGTGCATATGTGTGTGTGTGTGTTTGTGTATGTGCGTGTGCTTGTGTGAATCGGGCCTAATCTTGGCGTCTCAGCAGCACTCTGGGCAAACAGGAGGACGCTGGGAAAGGAATGGAAGTAATTACAGCTGCCACACTGTGAGTGAGTAATGGCTACCCACAAAGGCAACAAGGCCCTCTTTGTGCATCACTTTAGTGCCACTACTAACTGCCAAGGCTGAAACAGCTAACCCTTCTCCCCTCGTGGCCCCCCTGGCTTAATGAGCCTGGTGTTGTGACGTAGGGCCGTAGAGTGCTAGATCTTGTTTGATGGCACTCTTTATTGAAGTGATTTGTGTCCTGGCTTTGTGCCTGCCCTCCCCTCTCCTGTGTCGGTGGAGGCGATATGGCCAGCTCACCGAGGAGGTCTACAGGTGGTCTTTTGTGCTGGCCGGCTGGCTGTTGTGTTCATGTGCTAGTGGTTGGTCACTCTTAACTGGATTGCTTTTTTTCCACAATAGGGCCAGAGATTTATGTCGACCTGTTGTCTTGTGATGGACCAGTTCGGGATGGATTTCTCTAAACCCCGGGGTAGAGATTGCCCACCATCTCCAGTAGAGGCTCTTAATTAGTTTTGAGATGATATCTTGATTGCACCGTCAAGTGGATGGTGTATTTGCATGAGTGTTTCGAACACACGTCTAAAAATGTGTTCATTACTGACCTCCCTGGCCGGCCATCTCAGCTGGTAGATGAGAGCTAGGCATGTAGTGAGCGTGAGCATAGCCATCCTATTATCTCCTGCCTGTTGGCTCTGCAGACACGTGTTCCAGACCCTGAGTGAAATTAGCCTGCCACAGGCTGAGGCAGTGGACCATGATTTTTCTAGGTGAACACCAGTCAACTTTTCTGCCATTAGCATATTTTATCTCACCATCAAAAACTTGCCACTTCACCCAATCCAATTATCATACATTATCTTCATACCTGAATAATCTTTTTCCTTCATATTCATTTTTTTGGGGGGGAGGGGGGGTTGTCACAGCTTACCCCAAGCGTTCATAATATTTCTGTAACAGTATTTAATGATGTCCGTTATTTACCATTCCTGCCTCACATCACTGCAGAAAATGGTCGTAAGTGTCCCCTTTAATAATATACCCTACGGCTGTACTTGTCTCCTTAATTCTGGTAAGCCATGTGTAAAATTATGCAAATGTTTAAGTGGAAGAAATTGGTCTTAAGTCGTTTTTGTCAGATGTCTGATGATAACATCTATACATGCTGTAAAAGGTGCTCTGAGTGCTAGATCAATGGAATGCTACCCCACATTGTTCTTTCGATTTGCTTATTGATACGGGTAGGTCAACTGAAAAGCATGATTTGAATTAGGTTCTTTTAGTCCCTCACAGCTTGCTGTACTTGTCCGTCACTCAAGTAGTTCCTTTAACAGCAGCTTGAGGGGCAGAGGAGTTTGGGTACTGGAGGTAATGAACAGGAAGGAAGTACTTCAAGTCGATTTGCATTCCACACTTTTCATGCTCAGTAGATTTCTATCTGCCAAACCTGTAAACAAGAGACCCACAAGATAATGATGTTGTGAAACTAAGCAAATTATACCATACAAATGCCAATTTTCATACCGCACGGACACGCGCTGTCAATCGGAAACCTGTATGTGGAGAGGCAATTAGTTGTCTGAAAGAAGAAAATGTGACATGGCTTCATGCCAATATGATGATTTTGATATGTTAAGATTTATGAGTCATCTCAGAGGAGCTGTATGTGCAGGCTCTGGAAAGCCAGAGAAAATTGATGTTCAGATCCTATGGTGTGGACTTCACTTCAGAGCTCTAGACACTGAGGTTGTGTTAATGGACATGAACTGAATGCAAAACTGAATAATTTCACGTTCACCTATAATGTCTGTTTATGTAAACAGCACACAGTCTCGGTATAAGGTGAAAAATATACCCACACAGTGATGCAGTGTGAATTGAAGAAGAAAATGATCATTGCCAAAATGTAAAATCATTGCAATTTTCCACTTAAGAGATTCAAATGAATGGCAAATAGAGGTTTGTATTTTTTATGTTTGAAGTCATTCACATTCAACACCCAAACACAGAACAAAGTAACACTGAAAGCATTTATGCATTTGTAACGGCTCATTTCCTGTTTTTGTTTTTTCCCCTCCATTATAGCTGTGAAAGTTTGTGTCAAAGTTTATTAAGGTTGTGTATCTAGATTGAATGCTTAACCTCTCAGTGTTCCAAAACCTGACCAGGAAAGACCCATTCTAATGTGGGGTTTACATCTGCCTAAACTATATACCAAATGCTCTCTGTCCAAACGTATACAGGAAGGTGGAGTTACAAAGATTGGATTCAAAATGTTTATGAACTGTCTAGCCTGACATAAAGGCCCATCCTATTTCTCCAACTTGCCTTTCCACTATGTGTCTGTTCTTCAGTGTATCCCAGGCATTATTTCCATCAGTGTCTGGTGACTAGCTAGATGATGTCTCTGTATACACTTGATATCTTAGTGTGTTCACTAAAAGTTAGGGTCAGGGCCATTACTCCATCACAGGAGCAGTCTCCTGGGCCGTTGTCTTCAGCTTAGAAACCTAATCAAATTCTTGGTATCCTGCCAGGCGTGTCACGTCATCAACAGTAACTAGCTTGCTCTGACGGCCAAGCACTCCGTTATTTTTAGAATATTATTGTATTGATCAGCTGGCTTCGTGCGGCTCAAGAGCTGTCCATGCCTTCATTCTGCTGCGCATTTTTCAGCAGAGCTCAGGTGTTTAGTTTGCCTCTGTGGCCGTGCTGCATGGGGGTCAGACAAGAGCGTATTCCTGTCAGCTACACTCATCTCTCCCCCTCCCTCGTTCTCTTTCTCTCTCTTCCTCCCCCTCTCTTTCTTTTTTCGTTATGACCATACGCTTCCTGTGAGACAAAAACAGTCCCTGTTTATCCGTCAACGAGGAGGTAACAGATTTACTCCACAGTGACTTTAACACATGTGCCAGTTATCAACACGCAGGAGAGAGGGCTGTAGAAGGTCATCCAGGTAGCCCTCTAGGTCAGCGAGATAACAGGCTCATTATTCATGAGGGCTAGCTTCTCCTCCAACCCAGTGTTCTGACTGTCGAGAGTTATACTGTGAAATAAGAGAGAAATATGGAACTATGTATTCATTTGTTTTGTGACTAGCATAAGTGGTAAACTCTGCGTGGCCATTTTGGGATGCCACCTGTCTGGTTCATGGAGATCATGAAGCTGTAGTCTCACCGGGTGTGGTAGACCCACGTCCTGTCTCTCTCTCCTCAGGCCTTTGCTTGTTGTGTGACTGGAAACGAATATTGATGCCAAGGACAAGAGAATGTTGACCAAATTACCAAAATGGGCTTTAACCTTAAACATTGACCAAAATACAGTAGTGAACGTTTGTTGTTGGCATAAAACTATGCTCAATTCTTTCCCACTTGCTTTTAATTTCTTCTTCTGTTGAACATGAAGCTGTAGTCTCACCGGGTGTGGTAGACCCACGTCCTGTCTCTTTCTCCTCAGGCCTTTGCTTGTTGTGTGACTGGAAACGAATATTGATGCCAAGGACAAGTGAATGTTGACGGCAGTAACAATTTGTTATAAAACTATGCTCAATTCTTTAAACACCTGTTATTTCTTTTCAAACTACTACTTTCAAGACAAACCTAGCAGGGACATTTGATGGTGGTAGGGAAAAAAAGAACCCATGTTGTTTTTCCCAATTGCTTTCAATTTCTTCTTCTGTTTTTAACATGAAAGGTATGCCATCGTGTCTCACAAAATGACTATCAGGCCCTAAATGTGTCTTCTTCTTCTTTTACCAATGCCTCTGTGTTTTCTTTTGAACAGCAGTTGAAAGGAGAACGCTGTGTTTGAGTGTGTTTATCTTCTTTTTATAAGGAAAGCCCATTTAATCACCAACATGAAAGCCATCATTGGACAATATAGATGTCATTGCACAAAATTGGAATCCTTTTTTTTCCTTTCTTGAAAATGTGCTAGTTTTTGATCATTTGCATTTGCAGAATTGGCTTTAACCTTAATCATGATGAAAAAGCATAGTCACAACGGGCAGCCATGGCAGAAATTCACAGCATGACACTAAAACAGACTAGAGGGAAAAAAGACTCTTAAATGTCAGTGAGAAACAAGACAGGTGTCGTATTAACAAAAGCTCCTGCTCGTGTTAGGCAGTGCTCCCGTCCATATTTACTCAGGGCAAACACACACACAGCAGCCACACACACACGACAGCCTGGTTGGCTAAATCAAATTCCTTCCCCGGATAAAGTACAGCAACAATGAACTCATTCAAGCATATTCTGATTGCCCCTAAGCCCAAGTACCTGCTCGCTCAATCACAGCACTACAAAATCCACGACGTCAAGAGGCTTGATTGCAATGCTGGCCAACGATAATAACTAACACCGGGGTGTACAATGGAAACAGCCTGTATGGTGCAGAGGTCAGCCCAGATCCAGAGGCGTATCTGGAACCCAGCTCAAGGAGTTTGCCTCAATAAGCGCTTGGGGGAATACTAATAACAAGATATGGCTTGGTAGTCACAAACTGTAGGATCACAGACCATGCAATCAGTCACAAAGAGGGTACTAGGGATAAGCTTGATCTCATATGTGCATGTCAGCATGACCAATTATGACACGCCGGGCTCCATGGATCCTTATTGACCCTTTACGTGGGCTAATAAGATGCTAGAGTTGCATGGTGGTGTAGCGTGGCTGTTGGGTAGCCTCCAAGAGCTCTTTAGGCCCCTTCAACTTCTTGTGTTGCCCGCTCATGGAACAGGTGTGATTTGCATGCAGCAATACCATCATCTGTGACATTCTGGAGGCCTGTTCAGGGATTGACTCGTCTGTCATGCTGTGCTTTGCCGCTTCTGTGTCTGCGGTTTGTCTCATTTCAGAAGCACCTGATGTACGCAGAAGGTAAAAAGTCATCTGTCACAGGAAGAAGCAAGTGGCTTCCTGGCTTGATGATGGTAATTGGTAGGGTGGCTACGTTTGTGTTCTGGAGGAGGATTTAAGACGGCGATGGAGAGAGGGAGAGAGAGTCCCTGAGCAGCGCTGTGGAGTGGGCGTGTGTGGTGTGTAGAGGAGTCACGCTGTGCAAAGAGGCACATGAAAGAGGGCTGCTGACGCTTAAGCACGACAACAGCCACCCGAGGGGTGGAATAGGTGTGACAAAATATCCTGCATGACAACGCTGCAAATTGCAGCTCACATTCGTGGAAACACCAGGTTTCATGACAGAAAATGAGATAGTCCCTCTGTCACTGGTGTAACGCAGCTGGTGGATTGTTTCAGGGGGGACAGAGAGAATGCTGAGAAACTGTACGTTGTTGTTGTTGTTGGCTTGATGTTGGTTTTATGAGTGAGTAAATTGTGTTCCGTGGTTGCAATGAGTGGAAATTGTGATGGTGAAATGAGGACGACCACAGCAGACCAGGGAGGTTTCAGTAAATCTCCACCCGTAATGTCAGCATGAATGTGCATGCAGCAAAGACCAAGGTGGGGTCATATGGTGTGGAAAGGGAATCGTTTTTTTTTGCCTCTGGATGAGAGACCTTTTTGTCATAGAAGTTATGTTGTATGAATTTCAACAGTGTGTTGAAAGTGTTGAAATTCTGCATTTTAACACTTCACACCTCTGATTAAAATAATTTTACCTTGAATACAATTTGAAGCAGACATTGACAAGTAAGTGGTTCCAGGGAGATGTGAGACCTCAGATGTGTGACCGTGATAAAAACGCATTAACAGCAGAACTTCGATGACACCCCCGGTCGCCTAGATTGAGGTGTGAAACACAGACTTGTTGATAATGGGAACATTCTCAGATGTCTCAATATATATATGTCTTAAAACCAAGGCCACGGGCAGAAAAATGTTCAGGTTTAACACGACTGCCTCTAAAAAGGGTTGTAATTTTGTCCTTGAGAAAATCTTTTCTCTCTTTTCAGTCCTCGGTTATATGCAGTCTTTCCTGGGCGACAGGAAATGACTGTCTCTTCCTGATAATGCCATGATGTCAATGACTGGAAACTATTTGCTTTGTTTCACAACAAAGCCATAAAACACTGGCGGTTTGGTGAGTGCATGACATGATATCCTTTATGATTTGAATTCTTACTTCAAAAGATCATCTTCCAAACACCAGTGTAAAAAGCAGTGCGTTTCCGTTTGGCAGATCTCATACACGGCTCAGCTTGTTTTTCCCACTAACTCCATCTTATTTAGACCATCTCATCAGAGCACTCTGCGTGAACACCCACAATCCCTGTGGTGCTATCTGTACCCACCTGTGGGCCGACCCGTTTCCTTAGTGATAGGGGCAGCCACAGCGCTAGGAGCCTCAGCAACGCAGAGGAAATGCTGAATCACATCTTCCTCAATTACACCACTGTCTGCAAGTCTGCCTGACTGTGGGGATGCTCAGCAGAGAGCGAGAGAAGAGAGAGCTTGTCCATGTCAATCACGGACCCCTGTTTCCTATAGGGCTAGCCAACAGGATTCAGTTTGTGAACCCCGTGAGGTAGTCTCTGATTGCCTTGACTGAATGCTGAGTGTGTCAATGTTGTTTTGAATGCTGAGTTCTGCAAATCTCCAGGGTGAAATGCCTGAGGAGAATATTCCTTGCCAAATGAAAAGCTCCTTCATGCAACATGCAATTGCAACTTCAAACACATTGTAAAATACCTGTGCATCGTAGCCATGGGCGGAATATAAAAACCATGGGCCCCTGGGCCTGGACATGTCAAAGGCCCCCTACCCTTCGCACAGGATTGAGTTTGTGAAAAGGAGGACACTTCGTCGCGGGGGGAGGGGGCGGGCAGAGTATTGCATGACGACCACGCCCCCTTCCCCACAACAAAGTTTTGCCGTATTTAACATATTTTTCACACGCAAATGACCCCGCCCCCTCCCCGGCGACACACAGGTAAAAGAGGACATCTGGTCACCCTACATAACAGCAAGTTCACGCAAGGCTCTGGCTGGCTTAGGGGCCCCCTGAGCTCATGGGCCCCTGGGCCTGGGCCCGATAGGCCGTTCGGTAATCCATCCCTGATTGTAGCTTTGACACATATCCAATACTAGCTTATAAGGAACAGTGAATGCTTATGTACTGAGACTGGTTGCAGCAGGTCTTATTTTAACTCACCATCACAGTGACAAGGCAAATACAGTAAGATGAGCCTGCAGTACATCCACTGTGTGCTGCAACGGGTTTCAGCACTAAATGGGGTGGTTGGCATAGACAGTAGCTAACCAAAGACAAGTTCAGCAGCACCTTCCTATGTGGTGCAAAGAGAAAACGGTTCTTCTTGACTGAAGGGTGGTTACATTTGTTTTAAGGTTCCAAAGTTCATGAAACTAGACATGCTGCGTCACTACTTCAATCTTTGGCTTTTTAGCCTATTTCAAACAAATCATCATAACCTTTTATGGCAAGATTGTTTTACTTCATACCCTATAATGCCTATTGTATCATCTCTCATGGGCTTTTGAGACGTCTATCGTCAATACTTTCCTGAAAAGTCTAGTGCATGCAATCTGACATATCTTCTGCCCATTACTAGATTATCTGTGCACTGAAGGTGCACTATAGGCAGTAGTGGGCCTTTGAATGCTATATCTAAAATGGCTGCCTTCATGTGGTAGCTTACAAGTATTTGGCAGAGAAATCATTCTGAAAAAGTTACAGAAATAATAACATTTGTAATGTAACTAATATATGGGGATCGTTGTGATAAGCAAAAACATTTATTGTTTATTCACTCCAGAATATTATGGTATGTGGGCTCTTCCTGAGGTGGTGCAAAAATATTGCCTTTAAAAAAAATCCATAAAGGCCTTATGTATAATTTTTTTTTTTGGGGGGGGGGGGATATTATTCATGTTATGCACATGTATGTGGTAGGCCTTACATCTAGTTGATTTTCACACAAATATCAGGTGGCCCTATCGTCTTTTCTAATCCCTAACTATTTCTTATTTCATATTTTAGTTTTTAAAACATTTTGAATTGACATCTAGGTAACGATACTGTGCCCTAAGCCTCGACAATGTTTGTCACTGTTGTGACTGTCATTGATGGAGCCTGTGATGGACTAAGCAGTCTGACTGACACAATAGTCCACCATTAAGCTTAACAACAAGCAAGCTAGTCTAGCAAACACTAGTTTCGTCAATAAAAACGTTAAAAGTTTAAAAACCTTCCATTGTCTGGCAACTTAAACGAACGAATATGGATAACCAACATGGTTCAAGTCTATGTAATCATATTTGGATATCAGAAACGTTAGACTATCGGCCCCCTCTGTCTTCTGGAGCACTGATAGAGTTGTGGCCAGGGGCTGTTAAACAATAAGATTTGATCAGCTTGATCCACATCTTCCCAGAGGCTCTAGGTTATCATCAAAGGAATATCAGGCCATAATCACAGGCCTGCTTGAAACATTAAATTAATTAAATCATTAATTAAGGTTACTTTATTTAGAAATTTAGAGAGAGAGATGCCCTTTCTTTCAGCTTGAGTATCTACCCCTCAAAAATGTCTGTGCACGGCCCTGCTGGTGTTCATAGCTTTCCTGTTTTTTTTCTCTTTGTATTTCTTTCTTCTTTTCCCCTGCTGTCTGTAAGTGTCAACACTGTGGCGCATCCCACTGGTTCACTACACAACAGGCACAAATCCTGGATTTGAAGTCCTACACAAATGACGTCCGGAGAGATCAGCTCAGTGTGTGAGCCTGGAGCAGCCTGGAGCAGCCTCAAGCCATGCCCTGCATGGAGACTACGTGCATGGAGACGATGAGATGAGAGGCACTTGCTCGCTCAAAGGCCTGGAGCAGCTGTTTGAAAGCTGCCGGTCACCTGGAGGCAAAATGACCTTCAGAGGGCCATCACAGCTGCACAGGATTGTGGGATGCACAGCGGTTGACTCAGCCAGACATCGGAGATGTAAGGCTCTAGGTTCAGAGCTGAGAACTTTTGGATCTTATAACACATACGGACTTTTATTTTTTAATTAAAATAATTAGGTGAATCAGTTGTTGACAGAACATACCAGTCTGGCCTTAACCCACAGGATTGACAGTGCTTACACACCTTCTGACCTTCTTCTCTATTGCTCTCCAGTGCTTCACCACACAAGAATCAAATGAAGGTACTGAAGGTATTCATTAGCGTAAGGCATTGCAAGTTGATTTCTTTGTTATGTTTGGTTATCATTTGAATGGTCTCAGTCCGGTGGCAGTATAGATTTTTATTTAATGTTAGATCTTTATGTTAATTATGTTGATATATTCAGTGTTGGAGAAAAGAGAGGTCACATTGTAAACTGGGGAAGAAAATGGTAAATACTGATTCATATAAAGTGTCAAAACTGCACTAAGCGGAGCCTCTCTCTGCAGGTGTCTTTGTAATTTCACGTTATTCATGGTCCTCTATTCTGGTCCATGATGCACTACCTCTTTTTTTATCGTTCTACCACACAGGAAGTGAGACCTGCAGTCATAGCTGTGTTTTGAAATGTACGTGCTAGATGCTTGTCATCATTGCATAAGACTTTCTTAATCCAGCAAACTAGGGCTGACTGACCCCTTGAGCCGAACCATGAACCATATTCTGAGTCAAATG
>NC_137918.1:8971959-9061959 GCF_963457725.1 Sprattus sprattus
CCCTGCCCTCTGTGTCTCTGCGTCTCACCCTGCCCTCTGTGTCTCTGCGTCTCACCCTGCCCTCTGTGTCTCTGTGTCTCACCCTGCCCTCTGTGTCTCACCCTGTCCTCTGTGTCTCACCCTGTCCTCTGTGTCTCTGTGTCTCACCCTGATCTCTGTGTCTCTGTGTCTCACCCTGTCCTCTGTGTCTCTGTGTCACCCTGCCCTCTGTGTCTCTGTGTCTCACCCTATCCTCTGTGTCTCACCCTGCCCTCTGTGTCTCACCCTGTCCTCTGTGTCTCTGTGTCTCACCCTGTCCTCTGTGTCTCTGTGCCTCACCCTGCCCTCTGTGTCTCTGCGTCTCACTCTGCCCTCTGTGTCTCTGCGTCTCACCCTGCCCTCTGTGTCTCTGCGTCTCACCCTGCCCTCTGTGTCTCTGTGTCTCACCCTGCCCTCTGTGTCTCACCCTGTCCTCTGTGTCTCACCCTGTCCTCTGTGTCTCTGTGTCTCACCCTGACCTCTGTGTCTCTGTGTCTCACCCTGTCCTCTGTGTCTCTGTGTCACCCTGCCCTCTGTGTCTCTGTGTCTCACCCTGTCCTCTGTGTCTCACCCTGTCCTCTGTGTCTCTGTGTCTTACCCTGTCCTTTGTGTCTCTGTGTCTCACCCTGCCCTCTGTGTCTCACCCTGCCCTCTGTGTCTCTGTGCCTCACCCTGCCCTCTGTGTCTCTGTGTCTCACCCTGCCCTCTGTGTCTCTGTGTCTCACCCTGTCCTCTGTGTCTCACCCTGCCCTCTGTGTCTCACCCTGCCCTCTGTGTCTCACCCTGTCCTCTGTGTCTCACCCTGTCCTCTGTGTCTCTGTGCCTCACCCTGCCCTCTGTGTCTCTGCGTCTCACTCTGCCCTCTGTGTCTCTGCGTCTCACCCTGCCCTCTGTGTCGCTGCGTCTCACCCTGCCCTCTGTGTCTCTGTGTCTCACCCTGTCCTCTGTGTCTCACCCTGCCCTCTGTGTCTCACCCTGCCCTCTGTGTCTCTGTGTCTCACCCTGTCCTCTGTGTCTCACCCTGCCCTCTGTGTCTCACCCTGTCCTCTTTGTCTCTGTGTCTCACCCTGTCCTCTGTGTCTCACCCTGTCCTCTGTGTCTCACCCTGCCCTCTGTGTCTCACCCTGTCCTCTGTGTCTCTGTGTCTCACCCTGACCTCTGTGTCTCTGTGTCTCACCCTGTCCTCTGTGTCTCTGTGTCACCCTGCCCTCTGTGTCTCTGTGTCTCACCCTGTCCTCTGTGTCTCACCCTGTCCTCTGTGTCTCTGTGTCTCACCCTGTCCTCTGTGTCTCTGTGTCTTACCCTGTCCTCTGTGTCTCTGTGTCTCACCCTGCCCTCTGTGTCTCACCCTGCCCTCTGTGTCTCTGCGTCTCACCCTGCCCTCTGTGTCTCTGTGTCTCACCCTGTCCTCTGTGTCTCACCCTGTCCTCTGTGTCTCACCCTGTCCTCTGTGTCTCTGTGTCTTACCCTGTCCTCTGTGTCTCTGTGTCTCACCCTGCCCTCTGTGTCTCACCCTGCCCTCTGTGTCTCTGCGTCTCACCCTGCCCTCTGTGTCTCTGTGTCTCACCCTGCCCTCTGTGTCTCACCCTGTCCTCTGTGTCTCACCCTGTCCTCTGTGTCTCTGTGTCTCACCCTGCCCTCTGTGTCTCACCCTGTCCTCTGTGTCTCACCCTGTCCTCTGTGTCTCACCCTGCCCTCTGTGTCTCTGCGTCTCACCCTGCCCTCTGTGTCTCTGCGTCTCACCCTGCCCTCTGTGTCTCACCCTGTCCTCTGTGTCTCACCCTGCCCTCTGTGTCTCACCCTGTCCTCTGTGTCTCACCCTGTCCTCTGTGTCTCTGTGTCTCACCCTGCCCTCTGTGTCTCACCCTGCCCTCTGTGTCTCACCCTGTCCTCTGTGTCTCACCCTGTCCTCTGCGTCTCACCCTGCCCTCTGTGTCTCTGTGTCTCACCCTGACCTCTGTGTCTCACCCTGTCCTCTGTGTCTCACCCTGTCCTCTGTGTCTCACCCTGCCCTCTGTGTCTCTGCGTCTCACCCTGCCCTCTGTGTCTCTGCGTCTCACCCTGCCCTCTGTGTCTCTGCGTCTCACCCTGCCCTCTGTGTCTCACCCTGTCCTCTGTGTCTCACCCTGCCCTCTGTGTCTCACCCTGTCCTCTGTGTCTCACCCTGTCCTCTGTGTCTCTGTGTCTCACCCTGATCTCTGTGTCTCTGTGTCTCACCCTGTCCTCTGTGTCTCTGTGTCACCCTGCCCTCTGTGTCTCTGTGTCTCACCCTATCCTCTGTGTCTCACCCTGCCCTCTGTGTCTCACCCTGTCCTCTGTGTCTCTCTGTCTCACCCTGTCCTCTGTGTCTCTGTGTCTTACCCTGTCCTCTGTGTCTCTGTGTCTCACCCTGCCCTCTGTGTCTCACCCTGCCCTCTGTGTCTCTGTGTCTCACCCTGCCCTCTGTGTCTCACCCTGTCCTCTGTGTCTCACCCTGTCCTCTGTGTCTCACCCTGCCCTCTGTGTCTCTGCGTCTCACCCTGCCCTCTGTGTCTCTGCGTCTCACCCTGCCCTCTGTGTCTCTGCGTCTCACCCTGCCCTCTGTGTCTCTGCATCTCACCCTGCCCTCTGTGTCTCTGTGTCTCACCCTGCCCTCTGTGTCTCACCCTGTCCTCTGTGTCTCACCCTGTCCTCTGTGTCTCTGTCTCTCACCCTGCCCTCTGTGCCTCTGTGTCTCACCCTGCCCTCTGTGTCTCACCCTGCCCTCTGTGTCTCTGTGTCTCACCCTGTCCTCTGTGTCTCACCCTGCCCTCTGTGTCTCACCCTGTCCTCTGTGTCTCTATGTCTCACCCTGTCCTCTGTGTCTCACCCTGTCCTCGGTGTCTCTGTGTCTCACCCTGCCCTCTGTGTCTCTGTGTCTCACCCTGCCCTCTGTGTCTCACCCTGTCCTCTGTGTCTCTTTGTCTCACCCTGCCCTCTGTGTCTCTGTGTCTCACCCTGCCCTCTGTGTCTCACCCTGTCTTCTGTGTCTCTGTGTCTCACCCTGCCCTCTGTGTCTCTGTGTCTCACCCTGTCCTCTGTGTCTCACCCTGCCCTCTGTGTCTCACCCTGCTCTCTGTGTCTCACCCTGCCCTCTGTGTCTCACCCTGTCCTCTGTGTCTCACCCTGTCCTCTGTGTTTATTAAGGCTTCGGCTGAGGACTGGTTTTCTCTGGTGCTAGATCCTCTCTCATGGCCTTGCCATAGCACCCGCACCAGTGCCAACATCAACACTCGCTCTGCCACAGTTGATGTGTCCCTTTGGCATCATGAAGCTGGCACGGACACGTGCTGCATGCTTTTTTGTGTTCCTTCGAGTCGTCTGTTATCTTGTTCAGCTTGCTCATGCAGTGAGAACATGTGTTTTTCCCTTCCACACAAATGCATTTGCTACTTCTGAAGAGTTTGGCAGTGATAAGGGAAGGAAGAGGCTGTTAGACTTGGAAACAGGCTTTTATGGCAAAGCTGAAAGAGTTAGCCATATGAAAAGCCAGACATCAATGTGACTGAAAGGGAAAAGGTGGACAGCGGCTCAGGTAAGATTTAGTGCATTTACAACACACACCTGAAAAGAAATCATTCACCTGATTTTTTTTTTATCTTCAATTTTGTACCTTTTTTATTACCTTGAAAATGTTCCAAATGGACCAGCAGTTGTAAAATACATGTTCCGCGGAAGCTTTCGTAGAAGCCATCATGTTAGGATGTGAATCCATTAAGTGTGAGGAGTGCCAGTGCTGAGCGTCGGGAGCGGGGCGAGAGCGCATTGTGCAGAGGGAAGATTACCCAGAAATTACTCTGACATTCACATTAGCCCAGCAAATGGCTCCACTGCATTTTACAAGGCCCCTGCCTGCCTCAAAAACCACAAAAACAACAAACCAGAGCGGATGAAGAGTTAAATCTTTCAGTCCTGACAAAACTGGGAGGTGGCGTGGGGGGGTTGAGGGAGAGAGAGAGAGAATATACGCCTCCAACTGTGTTTCTCATAAGTTTATTAAAAGATTAGCCTTGCTTGGGTCACAACATTCTTATTGTAGCATGTTGCTTTCTTTGGACAAAGGGTCTTTTCAGGAAAAGCTGGAACAGTGATTATGAGACCTGCAGTCCATTACAGCTAATCAGCAATAATAAAACAAATCCACGGTCAGATCAGTACTCAGGCCCACTGCTTAGTGAGCCACGCAAAACAATGAAACAAAGTCTGCTATTTTCTTTGGTCTTTCGGTGGGAAACACATGAGGAGAAGAAATGTGAATATTTAAACATTGTTCAAAACACTAAACTCATCGCTCCAAAGTTCTAGACTGGGAGCTGAAATCTCAGCATTTAATGTTGCAGGTTATGAAAGGACCTAATACATTTGGGGTTTTGTTATGATCAAATTTACCAGACTGTGACTTCCAGTGCTTAAAATAAGTGACTTCCACAAAATGTTTCATAATTGCTAATAATAAAAGAGAATTGGCATTTTGGAGCATTGCTGTAGTCAAGATGTCAGGCTATTGAAAACCCTGTGCTCAATGGTTAAACACATTTGTAATGAGAATTCCTCTTCAGATGAAGAACAGACTTAGTCTTTGCAGTGACAATTGCTCCACACTATTTCATTTATGAAATTCCAAGTCTAATAAGCTGTACCATGTTACATCAGCAACTGATCAGTTCAACTTGCAATTTTACCCTGCTCTTATATTAATGTAGGTGCTGCTCTCTTGTGGCTTATGTGGGTGCTACAACCAAACAAAATGATGTTTGGAGTTAAATATGAGTGTATGCCCATCCAAACATTAATTCATGATGAATGGGACGGGACAGTGTAAAAATATCATACGGTCTGATACATTTTTTATTTATTTTTTCACAAAAAGAAAATAAATCACAGGGTCAGTGCAAGCAGGACCAGGTAGCCAGTACTTACAGCAACAGCCAATGCACTGTTTTGTAATGTAGAGTTTTGTTGTTTGCAAATCAAAACATTACTTTGAAATCCTGAATTTCTCCAAATTATATTTTCAGATATTGTTTTAAATTACCTAATTTGTTTACCTGCTACATGATTTAGTATAAGTGATTAATCAGTGCTGTCAGTTATCTTTCTATGAGTCTTAATATACAGTGACAACTGTTATCTTTCTGTGAGTCTTTCTACACAGGAAAAAACACTTATCTTTCTATGAGTCTTAATATACAGTGAAAACTGTTATCTTTCTGTGA
This sequence comes from Sprattus sprattus, assembly GCF_963457725.1. Taxonomy (NCBI): domain Eukaryota; kingdom Metazoa; phylum Chordata; class Actinopteri; order Clupeiformes; family Clupeidae; genus Sprattus; species Sprattus sprattus. Next base: position 8,977,212 of record NC_137918.1, read on the forward strand.
GTCTTTCTACACAGGAAAAAACACTTATCTTTCTATGAGTCTTAATATACAGTGAAAAAACTGTTATCTTTTGATGAGTCTTTATAAACAGTGGAAACAGTTATCTTTCTACAAGTCTATATACTGTACAATGAAAATAGTTATCTTTATATACAATGGTATATGTAACAGAGGTGAATTGCTACTGATGTTAACCCAGCATTGTCTTCCTAAATCAAATGCCTTTTGTCTAAAACGGTTGAATTTATTTTGAGTCAGGGGTGATTGACAGAAGTCTGAGAATATCCTGCTACTGAAATAGATCAAAAGAAGGCCACCAGCCTGTCATTAGCACTCTGCTAGCAGCACTGGCTAATTTGATCTATTTCCTGTGGACACAGTTAAGTTGTCTCCGAGCCGCTGTCATAAGGATCACTGACTGACTCTCATATCTTCAGCTCCCCCAACTCTTTGTGAAGGAGTGCACTTGGAGCATTGGATACACATTCATGACCACACATGCCAGAGGTTTGTTCTGCCTTTCTCTTTTGACTTTCTTTCTCTCTCTCCTTCCAAGCAGATCTCTTCCTCTCTTTGTCTCTAACACACACACACCGGAATACATATTCATACCAAACCCCAGACACATCCAGCTCTGTCTATGGGCGTGCGGTGAAGGGCAGGGGTTATGGTTGGCCCGCTTCATTTGACGTCATGCTCAAGCAATGAGTCATGAGGCAGTCGCAATGGTGGCGTGCGATGCCCCTGGGCACCTGGCCAGAAACGTAAACGCTTCAGCTAGCCTGTTGATAGCTAATCCAGACTTAATCAGCTGCTTATGCAAGAGCCTGTGACTTCATAGATGGTGGGAAGAGATACCTGCTATTGTGAACCAGGAACGCTGTGCACTCCCTAAATTCTGAGAAAGAGAGAGAGAGAGAGAGAGAGAAAGAGAGAGAGAGAAAGAGAGAGAGAATGCAGGGAATGATAAATAAATATGCTATTAAAGGACAGGCTACTGAAGGTCAGACTTCCCCCCAAGGTTCTGTTGGAAGAAAGAATGCTGTTTGGACTTAATTAGAAGGTCACAGCTAAAGTCCCTCAGACTTATCTATAAAACCATGGGGTCGCTTCCCTTCTGCATTTTACAGCACTCTCGAATGTGTGTGCTTGTCTGTGTGTGTTTGAGAGAGACAGTGTGTGTGTGTGTTTGCTTGTCTGTGTGTGTGTTGGACAGATATAGTGTGTGCGTGTGCTTGTCTGTGTGTGTTTGACAGAGATAGTGTGTGTGTGTGTGCTTGTCTGTGTGTGTTTGAGAGAGACAGTGTGTGTGTGTGCTTGTCTGTGTGTGTTTGAGAGAGACAGTGTGTGTGTGTGCTTGTCTGTGTGTGTTGGACAGAGATAGTGTGTGTGTATGTGCTTGTCTGTGTGTGTTGGAGAGAGATAGTGTGTGTGTGTGAGCGGATCTGTGCAGTCATAAATGTGGATAGTGAAGACGAGACTGACAAATTAAGTATGCAAAAAATGATCTTTACTTGTGTTTTGTTTGTCCACATAGTTTTAATGTACATGTACATTATTTACATAGTTTTCATTTACACAATGAAGGATTTGTAGTTTAACCTTTTGGGTCTCGCCTGAAGGTTCGGTCACAAATACATAATTCACAGTGCAAAATGAACTTTGTGCACTTCTGTCAGTATCATTTATGAGCTATTATCATCTGGCATTTTAAGTCATGGTCAGCGTGTCAGGGAAAATGCATTTTGTGCTGAAAGGACTTGGGGATAAATGGGAAAATAACATCTGAGGTTGAACTGCTCTTATTAATGGAAGGGGAAGAGAGAGCTTCCAGTGGGTAACTCAACACAGTTGGCCTGTGACTGTGGGTTTTGTGAACAGTGAAAGTACAAAACCCACCCACACACACACACACACACACACACACACACACACTAAAGCAAACCATTCCCAGATGTCCATCTCTCTCTCTCACTCTCTCCCCCTCCCTCTCTCTACTGAAAGACCAAGGTGTTGAGTCATACAACTTCTCACAATGCAGCTCACCTGAATCTGTTCCTCATACTCAACGATTTTTAAACAGGGGGGGGGGGGGGGGGGCGCTAACATCGCCTAATCAGCTGTGCAGAGTTATTAACTGATGATTGTCGTCTTACGTAGAGAGAGTGGGGAGGATGGATCGGGGTCACTATGAATCTGGGGGGGACATGTCCTGGGCTGAGACGACACACAACAGCTCCAGGAGAGGAGAAACCATCTCTGAGTGTCGACATGAACCTTGTAGCAGGCAGACTGTGCTAGGTTTGCTCTCACTGTGCTAATTGCTAATATATTGCTACCATTGATATGCTATACGTGCCAACAAGTGCTATGCTATGCTGTCTGTCTCTAACTGCCAACACTATGTGTCAGTAATGGCAATTGGTTATCGTTAAAAATAACTATGAATCTAATACCGTCGTCATCTAATCACTAACACTATCTTTAGATGTAATGCTATTTGTAACTGCTATGCTACTTAATATGATGCAGCTGAATGGGGGCTGGTGTTACAGCAGGAGAGGGTTGTCAGTGGTGTGCTATCAGCTGAGCTAGCGGATGGCTAATGGGCCCCTGTGCTCAAAGGGTCAAAGAAGGGCGCGCAACATGATACTGCCTCCTCAAGCCCTACTCAACACCGCAGGGTGTGGGACAGTTTGATAGAGAGTGAAAGAGAGAAGGGGAAGAGAGAGCGAGAGAGAGAGAGAGAGAGAGAGAGTTGTGAGGTTGATGTGAACACATGACGAACCTGATATAGAATAAACTACAGTGTGAGTATTCATGCACAAACATGTTTCTCTGTGCTGAATGAGCCATAACCCAACAGTGGTGTGTGTGTGTGTGTGTGTGTGTGTGTGTGTGTTTGTGTGTGTCTGTCTGTGTGTGTGTCTGTGTGTGTGTGTGTCTGTCTGTGTCTCTGTGTGTGTGTGTGTGTGTGTGTGAGAGTCAGTTATAGCCTCTGGCCTGCAGTGTGTGTTGTGTCTGTGTGTGTTCGCTAATGTGTTGTGAATCCTGAGGTCTGGCCTGATGTGAGTCATCACAGCGATGCTGCAGCTTGACATTAGAGCTTTGGCTCTTTCTTTTTTCATTGTGGAGTTTTTCTTCATTTCCTTCAGACCCCCCAAGTGTGGTGTGTGTGTGTGTGTGTGTGTGTTGCTCTTAGAGCGAGCAGTTCGTTAGCACCGAATGTCTTCTTCCTCCGGGCACACACACACACACACGCTGGCTGAACGCATGAATGCCCTTAAAACCACCACAGAACCTACAGTACATTGCGCATGAGGGCACAAACGCATACTTAAGTACCCACAACAAAAACATCAAAACACCCAACAACAATACAAAAAAAATAAGTGTCCCAAACTAGTGCTTCAGAATAAGAGCATTTTTTTGGTCCAAAACAATTGAAGTCTTTGGGAAGAAAAACGTCAACAAAACAACGTGAAGGTCAGGTCCATTAAAGGAAGAGGTCGCCATCCTCTGGTTCTGAGTCTGTTGAGGGCACTGCCTGGTCCGCGGAGCCCACTTCCTGCTCCCCCCCTCTGGCTGTGTCCTCTTCGGTTCCTGTCCGCAGCCACGGGTGGATGAGCACCTCCGCGGCCGTGAGCCTCTCAGCAGGGTCCCTCCTCAGCAGGCTCCGCAGCAGGCACTTGGCCCTCATGGACAGGCCCTCCGGCAGGCAGTACTGGCCCCGCCGGATCCGGGAGAACAGCGCGGCCGGGTCGGGGTCGTGGAACGGGTAGCGGCCCACCAGCATGGTGAAGAGCATCACCCCCAGGCTCCAGGCGTCGGCCTGGCGACCGGAGTAGGAACCGCTGCCCCCGCCGCAGCTCAGGATCTCGGGGCTGACGTAGGCAGGGCACCCGTGCGTGTCGGAGACCAGGTCGTCATCTCCTGTCAGGATGCGACAGTCTTCCAGACCCTCCAGCTTCAGGTGGGTCCTAAACGAAAGACAACCAGAAGGAAAGAGAGAGAGCCAGAGTTTTAACTTCAACTCAGTTTTATGAGCACAGAGCAAACGTTATACTCATTTTCTGTCAGTTATTATGACTCAGTTTACAGGAGAAAGGAATGCCTATGTGGGGCCAGATAGAAAGATGCTTTATCGCTCACAGACAATGAGTGATATCCAACCAAGAAAAACAACTAGCAACTGGCAGTGCAAGACTAACAGCAAGTCTTTGGATGACGAGTTTTTATAAAATATATGCACAGTGAAATAATTAGTCACTGTGAATAAAAGTGATTCACGGAGATTATTACAAAGTTGAACTCTTCTGGCAGAGGGAGAATGGAAGCAGATCTGTGGGCTGGTACGCCACCGCTGTTTGTCTAAGAATGAGAAGCAGCAATTACTGAGAGCCTATTGTGAAATGTTGACCACACACAACATCAAGTTGAAAAGTTGAATAACAAGAAATGATGGTTTAGGGTTTCATGGCTTGTTGCGAGTTCCAGTGCATCGTTTTAATGCGTCTTTCCCTCCCAGGAACTCTGGACTCCCTCTCAGACAGAGTGATGTTTGACCCCGGCTACTGGAGGACATCACGTAACATACTGGCCTGGTTTCAAACAAAACACTGCACAGCCTGTTTCTACAACACTAACATGCACGGTGTAAATCTATCATACACACATTACACACACTCTTCTCTATGTGTAGCAGTTTTTCCAGTTAGACAAATGCTATTCTACCATATCCCACTGTAGTCTTTAATAGTTTGGAGTTAACCTGTGCGTGTGTGTGTGTGTGTGTGTGTGTGTGTGTGTGTGTGTGTGTGTGTGTGTGTGTGTGTGTGTGTGTGTGTGTGTGTGTGCGTGCGTGCGTACGTGCGTGCGTGTGTGTGTGCGTGCGTGCGTGTGTGTTTGCGTGTGTGTGTGTGTGTGTGTGTGTGTGTGTGTGTGATATCATCTGCGGTAGAAGCTGCCATGCAGATAGTGTTTCACCCGTGCCTGAGAGGCCTGCTGTTTGAGAGGCTTGCTGATGACACCAGGACACCAGTTCACATAGCGACACCGAGGTGGAACAAGTGAGTCATGAGCGAGTGTGAGGTCCTCACTTCTCATTTACTGAAATGGACAGCATCTCTCTCTCGCTCTCTCTCTCTCTCCCCCTCTCTCTCTTACTCTCCCTTGGTATCTCTTTCTCTCCCTCTCTCTCTCTCTCTCTCTCTCTCATTCTCTCTCTCTCTATCTCCCTCTCTCTCCCTCTCTCTCTCTCTTACTCTCCCTCTGTATCTGTCTCTCTCCCTCTCTCCCACTCTCTCTCTCTCTCCCTCTCTCCCACTCTCTCTCTCTCTCTCTCTCAGACTCACTCTCCCTCTCTCTCTCGCCACCTCTTACTCTCCCTCTCTCTGTCTCCCGCTCTCTCTCTCTGCCTCTCTCTCCCTCTCTCTCACTATCTCTCTCTCTCTCTCTCTATTTCATACACCCTCTTCACCCTCTGTCCCCCCCTCCATTCCCCAACCCTCTCTACCTCTACACCTCCCTTACCCCTCAGCACCCTCATCCCTTATGTTTCTTCCTCTGTCCATCTGACTTAACATCTCTCCTCCTTTCTCTCTACTTGCCTTTCCCTCACCCTCTCTCTCTCTCTCTCCCTCTCTCTCTCTCTCTCTCTCTCTCTCTCTCTCTCTCTCTCTCTCTCTCTCTCTCTCTCTCTCTCTCTCTCTCTGCACCTGGGTCTCATGCTTGTGGCGCCAGCCAGCTCTTAATTACCCCTCAAACAGTTGCTGCCACGTCAGTGACACACACATCCGCACACACACACACACACACATATACATACACATACACATTCACACACACACACACACACACACACACACACACACACACACACACACACACACACACACACACACACACACACACACACACACACACACAAACAAACACACACACACACACACACACACACACACACACATATACATACACATACACATTCACACACACACACACACACACACACACACACACACACACACACACACACACACACACACACACACACACACACACACACACACACACACACAAACAAACACACACACACACATACACATACACACACACACACACAGAGAGCAAGCCTCCAGGCCCTGTCAGGACTGCTCCGAGTAGCACATTGCACAACACTGCCACCAAGGAGTTTCAGTTTGCCACACATTCTCTCCCTTATCACCTAGGCTCTACACACATCTCTGCCACTACACACATATTCTCTCCCTTATCACCTAGGCTCTACAAACATCTCTGCCACTACACAACCCACCCCCACCCCCGAATGACTTCATCCCCCCCAGAGGCATGAGCCATATTTCAGTGTAATGTACAGCCTGAGAGTGTAGAGATATTACTTCTGTTCCCCTTCCTTCAGGCTGGTTTGTTTTAGAGAGTTTAGTGAGGTTAGCACTTCCCACATTGACGCTGGTTGCTATGGTATGTGCCCTGCACCACTGTTGATGCTGGTTGCTATGGTATGTGCCCTGCACCACTGTTAATGCTGGTTGCTATGGTATGTGCCCTGCACCACTGTTGATGCTGGTTGCTATGGTAAGTGCCCTGCACTACTGTTGTCCGGAGGTCAGTGACAGTGGCAGTGCTGGGGCTGTGGTCGCTGTGTGGCTTGATGCTCCCGAGCAAATGTCAGTCTGTGCTCACAAATGGCTCTTTTCGTCTGGGTCAGACGGGTCGTCAGTGTGGGTCAGAGTGACAGTGGCGTGTGTGTCATGTCAACAGGGATGGTGGTCAGTGTCTAGCGCCCCCTGTGGGCACCGGGGAGTCATGCACAACACCTCCCTGGGATCACATCTCCAGCTATGAGGTTTATTTCCCTGTGTGCACAGTAGCATGACTCATTTTACTGCCCCGGCTCCGTGTCATAAAGGAGAGAAGAGAGATGTCATGAGAAAAAGAGAGAGGGAGGAGTGGAGAGAGAGAGAGACAGGTGACACATTCCCTCTCTCTCGCACACAAGCCTGTCCATGTCCATTCTTTCAGTTCGGCTCCGTGTCATAAAGGAGAAAGAGAGATGTCATGAGAAAAAGAGAGAGGGAGGAGTGGAGCGAGAGAGACAGGTGACGCATTCCCTCTCTCTCAAGCACACAAGCCTGTCCATGTCCATTCTTTCAGTTCTGTGCTGCGCTCTCAAAGGTCACACACACACTTGAAAATCCTGTCCCAGATATGACTAATGCATGAACCTACGGGAGGAAAAGCACTGGCGCTTCAGCGTAACCCATAACCCAGCTCAAAGGCCAGCGCAGGGACCTGCCTAGTGACTGATTTAGGGTGAGGAAGCTATTTGCCTCTCATGACTCACTGGGGAAGAATACTTTGACTTCAGGTTTCTCTACCGTACGTTATCTGGCTTGACAAGTGTATGATTAATCGACGCCCCGGTGAAAGCTCGTATATAATTGTAATTTCGGATCATGTGCCTGAACCTGTTTGTGTTTAGTCCAGCGCATATGGTTCTCCTCACGAAGAGCCTGGGTTCCAGCGGCGTGACTCAGTCACGGTGACTAACGTGCGATTAGGCTGCGGTTGGAGAGATGCAGATGTGGTCACCTGGTTACCAGCGTACTGGGTGGAGGGGAAGTGAGAGTCCCTCAGTGAAAGCAGAACTGGGACTGTCCGACTACAGGGCTGCAGTCACACAGGTTCTGCTGTCTGGGGCTTTCATGCATGGTGACACAAGCACACACCTGACCCCCCCCCCCCCCCCCCAAACTCCCACACACCTGCGTGCGTGCATGCACACACACACACACACACACACACACACACACACACACATACAGTAGACAAAGACACACACAGGCTTGACCTACATACAAACGCAAGCACATCCCGAAAACCTTCCCACACACAGGTGAGTACATGCACATACATACATACACACGCACACAACAGCAGATACACACACACACACACACACACACATTCTCACCTCTTCTCATCTGTGAAGACAAACTTGCGCAGCTTCAGGTCTCCCAGGACGATGCCCGTGTGGTGGCACTGTGCCACGGCTGATGCCACCTGCTGGAAGAGCCTGGCCGCCTGCTCCTCGGGCAGCCTCCTGCAGCTCTTCACGTAGGTGTGCATATCCCCGTAGTCCTTTTCCTGGAACACATAGGCCTTCATCTCCCCCAGGATCACCTCCCGGATCCCCGCTATGTGCCCGTGGTCTGCCAGCAGGTCATAGGCCCGGATCTTCTCCTGGTAGAGACCCACGTCGAACACCTGAGAAGAAACCCCATAGGAATCATACGCATTAGACAGTCAGTGGTGTTGCTGCATTACAAAACAGGGTAGCCCATGACAGTGAAGATATTTCGCCATTTTAAGCTACTGTGGTTTCAAGCGCTTATGGTTCAATTGATGTGAAATGTAACTTCAACATGCATGATGTGCACAATGATGGCCTGGAGTGAAGCTGTTCACAGAGGGAGGGCACAGAGATACAGTCATCCACAGTTTCCCACAATCCACCTCCTGAAGTAATGAGCTGAACGGAATTCTATTTGCTTTAAGGCTGTGTGGAAAGCCTGTGATCATCATGTGATTTGTAAGAGTAACAGTCGCTCCTGAGGAGATCACGTCTGCAGGGCTTCGATTGAAAATGACTTTTTCTAAAAGAATGATGTAGTGTGTGATGACGCAAATGTATTAAGGTTCATGGTGACATGAATCTTAGAGGACGTTTCGACTTTTGAAGTCGGCATCATTGTGGCAGTCTGGCAGACCAATTACGGAACATTAGCGCTCTTGTCTGACATGTTTTGCATATCATATGTCTGCAACCACACGTCGCGTACGCAGCTGACGCATATGCAAATCTACATGATGAATGAATAACATCTCCAGTCCGGCAGAGGATTACACTGCAAGCTGAACTAAGTGTAAGGTGCTTGGGAGCTAAACACACAAAATACATGTAAAGTGCAAGACATTTTACCATTTGCATGAGCTTGAATTGAGAGATCAATTCTAAGATCATTTTTGAGTAATGACAGATGCCCCGTAGCCTAAAAACTATACGATAAACTCGAAATAGGAACTGGGTTTACCTTGCACACCAGCTCCTCTCCTGTCTCAATGTTAAGAGCGCTGTGCACCCCTGACCGGTCCGTTAAAGGTAGCAGCAGGAACTGGCAGACCCGGGAGGGACCCTGGTAGGTCGCGGTGCCAGTCAAGGGACCCACATTCACGGGGGATCCTGGAGAGCTGCCGAGAAGCCCCGCGTCACTTGAGGACTCGCTGAGCCGGGCACATTTCAATACCGGCTCGTCTGAGTCCACACGTTTGTGCCAAGACCTTCCCGTGCGGATGCAAGGCACAGGGACGTTCCACTGCACGCTCATTATGTCAAACGGTCCTTCGCTGCGCACACAAAATATCCGTACCAATACCACAGGATGACTTCGTTAGAAAATCATAGTCTGAGCAAAAAACACTCACGTGCCATGGTCTGATTCAAAAGCCGAAGACACAAAAGCCTGATGACTTTGTTTGTACCCGCGTAAGGCTTATGAAGTGTATGCATCGGACATTCTGACGCGCTGTTTATCCATTGCCTATAGACGACGAGATCAAACCAAACTGTTCAATACATCCAAACCAAGCAGGACTCAAACAAAGCGTGCCACTCTGCAAAAATAATAAGTTGCTCCAGTCCTGCAAGCTGTGTTTACTCAACCCGTTTTGCGGTCCATTTGAGATTCCAAGCGCAGAGCGGAGGTGACCCCGAGAGAGCGACTGTCTAGCAAAAACTACGATGCTATTTCCAGAGCCCTTCTCGCAAGCGCGCCGCCGTTGGAACTCCGCCCGGTTCTGCCTCTTTGGTGACACATTGCATAGCCTCGAAGATTGAGCAATCACCACCCTGGGAGGAACGGTGCTGAATGTCAAAATGCTGGTTTAGGTCGGCAATGTTACCTTTACTCTGGCTTTGTGCCACATTTGAGATATCTCAAGCGCAGCTAATTAACCTGACTCTTTACAGGTACAGGCCCACGACTTTCTTTATTGTATAGAGTTTTGATATCATGAAGGAATTCCTTGTAATGTTTCATTTTTGCAACTCAAAACACGTGTCACTATGTAGACAATAATTAACCAACATTACGACACACTTGTTAGTTGTTTATGGTCGGAATTTACACGTCTCTTTTGGCTTGATGGTTGGCACAAATCCGTTCATTCCTGGAGATGTTTTCCTTTTTTTGAAAAACGGTGACAACAAGTCATGCACAAAATGAAACATCGAAACTGCTTCTCTTCATCTCTCTCTCTCTCTCTAAAACACATACGAGCCCGTGTGCACACAGACAGCGGGTCACGTAGATAAAGCTGTCGCTTCACGAATTCGTACAGGCGTTTTTTTTCTCCGAGCATATTTGTGAATGTGCAGATGACTCATCTCCATAAAGGGAAAGGCCTTGGAGTGGCGAGCGCTGTGTTTGGCATTCACATAAAAGCTGCACTTCTTGTTAAACACATCCAGTCCTGTAGGAGGGTAGACTGCATAGCCTAGCGAACTGACTGCGCAAAGCTCACAGCCAAAAGTGGATCGCGTAAATCGTCACCATGGAAAGAATGAAACACAATAGAATGTGGCCTGCTGATTGCCAAGTCCCCGTTTTCTCGACTGTGTAGTACATATGTATTCCCAGATTGTATCTTCATGCCAGCAACCGCAGCTGTGTTTGGGTGAGACAGGTTTTCCTGGTTGAGAGTCAGATGAGTTAGAACCCAAGAATGCAGACAGTGTAAAGAAAGCTAGTTATATAAAGCACTGGTAAGAATGCATGATCAGAAAAGGAGTAAAACGTATATTTTGCTCTACAATCACTTGCTGACAGATTTGAAAGTACTACAATGAGGAAGATGACACATACACAGGGCAAACGTTTCAAGCATGATGTTCTCATTTTCAGAAATGTTGTTTCTGGAATTGCGGGAGGTAGGCAGATGTAGAACTACAGGATCAACATTTTAGTGTAGCGCTTCTCTTTCAAGGTGAATGTAATGAATTAATCTTGTTGCAGTCACACTGTTTTCTCTCACCTATTTCCGATTTCGTTTATTTCGTTTAATCTCATTGCACCATAAACGTGCTTAATGTTTAGTCATGTCGAGGCCCCTGGTGAAGTTGGTTTAAAGACTGATCTTATTGGCTGCAATGCTCAGTAATCAGTGGAACAGCTAGGGCACATGAAGCATACACCTCAGGTCCATACATGGATTAGCTGTAGATTGGTCTGAAATGACTACCACGGCTATTTTTAGAGACACTGCATTCTTTCACTGCTGGTCTTCTCACTCCTCTTCCAGGATTGCTCATCAGCCGATGAGTGTGCCCGTCATCTGGTGGAGTCAGTGGAAAACAGGTTTCCAGAGCTCAGACGGACCAGAGTGTACTCTCCCAGTGTGTGGCACATGTGCCAGGGTCCATGGGAACATTTCCACCTTTGTTTTGACACAAACAGGTGTCAGGAAGTGGTATCGCATTGGTGTTATGTATACAGAGTGGGAGTGTGTGTTTTTTTGGTGGATAGTTTGTATAAAAAAGGGATGGCGTGCCTGTTTGCATGTATTTGTTTGGAGATGTGTGTGTATAACAGCAACTGATTGTGTGTGTGTGTGTGTGTGTGTGTGTGTGTGTGTGTGTGAAAAAGAGAGAAACAGGTGTGTGGGCATGTCTGTGAGGCCATTGGAGGTCATTCCCACTTGGTCTGATGGGAAAGGAGGAAAGCTCTGTGTCAGGCGTTGCTTGCCACTGTAATTAGCTGACTCATCTGTTAACGACACAGGGAGCTGCAACAGGAGACAGGACATGCAGAACAACAACTATCTAACTCTTCACAACGCAGTAGCAGCCTCCCATCCCAGATTGAGTTCAGTCTTCAAGATTCCCAATCCATCATGCTTCCAGATCTCTTAGGACTCAACAGCACAGCTCTGGTCAGTCCAGTCAGACTACAGCAGTGTTATCCACCACTCTCAATAATAATTGTCTGTGAAGAGGAGCCAGAGGAGGAACTGACACGGGCAATCAAAAGATGCAAAAGTGCTGTCTCTCTGGGAGTAAAATGTTTCATCAGCTCAACAACCATAAACACAGAAACCATGACTTCCGGAAATGATAATATCGTTTTTTAAAGTATTACGCAATTGTCAAAACCTTACACTCAAGGAGCAAAACATCGGCCCAGAGTTGCACAATGTCAGCTCACAATTTTTGCAAAACAATACACACAGTGATTGTCAAAACACTAAACACACTCGTATACATTACAGACAGAGATGATGTCACTTCCTTGCAATTACAAAGCACTGACTGTCAAATGACCACACCTATGAGCCAATTGGTTAAACACAGGCATCAAGTGCGCAAATACAAGAGTGCTTAATTGTAGACACAACAAACAGGTTTAAGCACTATAGAAATGAAGCAGGTGAGTTCACCTGTCTTCAACCAAAATGGAAGGAGTCCGAAGAAGAAGAGTGAGGGCGTGAGGGGGAATCCATGGAGGAGGAGGAAGAGGCAGAGGCCATGCCAGAGGCCGAGGTGGATGTAGAGGAGAGGAAGACCTAAAGCAGGAGGAAAATGTGCTCAAAGAAGAAAAGGACCAAACGTATCAAATTAACTTGAGAGGAGAAAAGGGGCCCATATTCACGCAAAAACAAGAGAGAGAGAGATCATAAACATGCTTTTAGCCATGAATGCTATCAGGCTCAGAGAAATTCAAGCCAACATTATCGGGTCTCTCAGTCAACACTGGAACGCATCCTGAAAAGACATCAGGTTCAAATGAAACAAATACTATGTGTACTGTATTTTCAGATTTTTAAGATCTTTTTTTTTTTTTACTGTAATGTACAGAATTTAACGTCTGATATTTGATGAGCTTACAGTGTTATGCACATTACTGTAGTAGCATGAAAAGTGGGACATGTTTTGTTGTGATTCTCCATGTTGACATGTTGACTGATTTGGGTATATGGAGAGAAATAAATTGTATTTTCATCAGTCTGCAGCATTGGTCTTATTGTATATTTGCACTTTCTGTGTGTATTTCACTTACACTACTATAATCACTGAGTACAATTGTTAAAAGTGTTTTAGGTTTTCAACAGCAGTGTGTTTCTGGTACAAACAGAATTAAGTCATATGTGTGTGTTTCATATGGTAACAAAATATGGTTTTGATAAATTAGTGTATAGTTTTTCAAAGAGTGTTTCATTTTGCAAAGGATCTGAGTTGTGCTACTTGGGTGTAGAGTTTTGAAAAATAAATTCACGTATACAGTGGCACTCCAGGTCAACATTTCTGTTACTGTGAATAGTGAAGTGAGTGAAAGATGACCTGGTTTTCAAAAGGCATGAAGTTAGAGACACATTCCTTTAATAGTTTATTCTTTAAATATTCATTTATGTCCACCTTTTACAGTTTCAAAATAAAATTAAAACTGCAAGCAGTGATGAGAGGGCCATCGCCACACCGGCAAAGGTTTGGGCACCCTCCATGGCCAGTACTTACTAGCACCCACAGCCTGTGTGGACTGGGAGATGGTCCTTTGTGGGCATCAATTATTGTAAAGTTGAGAGTGCCAGGCAGCTGCTTAGAGAAGCCCCTGGCTGCTGATTGTTGGGCCAAGGTTTAAGGAGTCAAGTGTATTTATAAAGCTTTGACATTTGCATCTTCTTAGCTTTCCTAATGATGACTGCAAACAAGCCACAGTTGTAACTAGCTAATGAAAGTCTGAGAACTTGGTAAACGTTATCTGAAAGCTCAAATCTCTTCTGCACAGTGCTTCTTTCTTTTTTCCACCAAAAAAGAATACACTAAGCCTGCTTCAAAAATGGAAAAGAATGTCAGTTGACCTTCTACTCACTAAACTATTCACAGTAACGGACATTTTAACCAGGGGTTCTCAAAGTTTTGGCATGCCATTGTAACCGTCTCAGAAATGTTATGCTGAAGTGAACATAATATATCACAGACATATCCCTTCAAATGTTACATAAGTACATTTGGAGCAAAAATCATTTCAAGGTGGAATGGCTCCAAACCAGTTTGGCAGTACTGTCACATTCTTTTTTTCCCCACTGCTATCACTGCAGGGCATCACTTAACTCCACCGCTGCTGTGCACTGAGCTCCTAGGGTGTCAGACTGACTGATTAAGGCTACCCCATTTACACAGTCATTGACATTTAAATGGTCAAACTAAACTGAGTTACCAAGAATCCCTTTGAAGTGACACTGAGGTACGTTAGTTAGAGAGAGATTTGTTTTAATAGTTATCAGCAGTGTGGATCCACAACTGGAGGGCAATAGAGATGAGAGGTCTGGATATCACAGAGGTAGGCTGCTAGTGCAATGGGCCTGGGAGCTGTGGAGGGATGTGTCTGAACATGAGCACCAGATTAGATCACATAATGCAGAATTAGCTGTGAATTCTGCAGCTCTTCTAAGTGATACAAAGGCATTTACCAATAAAGATCTTTTTTTTGTGGCAAAAAATTCAGGCTACACGCAGTCCTTTAATGTTATGTCGCCTACATTAAGCAGATTAACCCGAATCCATAATAATGTGACAACTTGCCAAAAGATACCGCCGACTTAATGTTTCTCGAGATCTACAAGTTAATAAAACGTTGCGCTACAAGTTGCCCAATTTAAAGTATATCAGTTGGGTGACACTTTCGATACGGTAGTACCTGACATCAGCATAGGCTATTTATCTTTTATAAAACCAAGAAAAGGCAGCACTCCCGTGAGACCTTAGTGTCAAATTCTCCATAGCAGGTTGAGCTACCATCTCGTCAGCAACGCGCAAATGTGAAGACACTTTACCTAAAACCCCTTGTTCATGTTCATGTTGACCTTGGAAAATGCATCTCCATGTTTCTCCCATGCACCAAAGTTTTCCAGGCCCATCCTGTTAACCCTGTGTGATCTGAACATGTAATCTGTGCTTGTGCGCCCAGGCAGTAGAACCCATGACCTGCTGCAGTCAGCAAATCCACCCAGTTCCATCCTTCCCAGTGCAGCAGCATGTTTGGATTTAGTCTTGAGAGTGAGGGGTTAAGCTGTATGTTGTCGTGGTGAGCAGCCCCAGTCTTATCGCCTTGGCGCAAGCTGTCCATTGCCTGATGATGACTCATTGCTGCTCCTGTCGCCAGCAGGAAACGCTCGTCGCCCTTGGAGACAGACAGACAGCAGCCAGCGAGTCCCCCGTCTCTGCTCCACATGGTTGCCAGACGCCCAATGGAGAGCAGTCGACCAGTCACTAATGGGGGCTCGGCGAAACACATGTGACCTACTCCTGCCCCAGTCTGCTGTGTGTGTGTGTGTGTGTGTTTGTGCAATGAAGGGGTAGAGAGACGCGAGGTTGTCATGTGTTGCTCTTTAACCAAAAGTCAGGTGATATGTTCAGGCAGGGGTGTGGGGGGTTGGTATTGGATATGAGAAAAATGAATCTTGGTCGTTACCAGGCACTCACACACACACACACACACACTTTCGTCAGAGGGAATCAGAGGTGAATACAAATGAAGCTTCCCATCTGAACCTCTCTGTTGATAATAGGCTTCCATTCAGGAAGGTGTGTGTGTATGGAGAGCAGGGGTTAGCGTTCCTACTTCTCAGCGACCCTGCATTACGAGCAGCTCTAAAGCCTACTCTCGCACGGGTGAGTCAACCTCTCTGAAATGATCTGGCAGATGTGGCTTAGCATTTCAAAAAGCAATTAATTGCACGACAATACCACCATGTAACAGGATTTCAGTGGCTCTCAGCATAGTGGTGCTATGAAGGAGATTTACCCTCATAATCCCATGAAAGGAATGGCCAATTAATTCACTCACAACACCAAGGCACTGCCAAAGGAGGCACAGAGGAGCAACGAGACAATGAGCCTGTGTGCAGAGGTTTGTATGGAGGGAAATGTTATCACCATTGCCAGGGGTGCAGATGTTACCGCTCCCAGTCTGGAAGGGGCCCCCCAAATAAAATGATATTGCATGAGTCATGACCTTAGGCAAGCTCTGTGTTTCCTCTGCAAAAGAAAACAAATTCAGTGGTTTAAGGCAGGGACATGAAGCATGGCGTGAACTATCTAATAGCGATGGTCTGTGGTTAAACTGGTTAAGGGCACATTCTCATCAAAATACGTACACGCCATTGGGCCTAAAAGATGGCTGTTATGACAGTCACCCTTTCCATTCTGTTTGTGCTTTTCACTGGAAATCTAAAAGCTGTACAGTTCTCCTGCTAATTGGGTAAAGATGACCTCTTTCTGAGTTGCATGGTGTTGATGAGGAAACATCCAATCATTCGTTTGTGGGTGCTTCAGACCTACTGGCCTCATATGGCCTTCATGAATCTGGTTGACCCTGGCAACACAGAGGCGCAGGTGGTCAGCCTCCAGTGCACTTGGTGTGAAAGGAGAGACGTGACAGCCGACAGCCCTCATGCGCCGTGTGTATGGGTTACGCAACGGCAATTTCCATGAACGTGTACCGATTAACAGAAGAGAGAGAGAGAGAGAGAAGGGGGAGGGAGATTCGTCAGCTACTCTGCTCGGAGTACAAACGGCAGGTTTGTTTTTCAGACAGTCGTAGTGTCATTAGCCACGAGGCTGGAGGTGTTTTTGTGCGAGAGTTTGTGGGCGGATGTAATTAACGGAGCAGGAAACATGTATTATTAATGGTAATGTCTCATAATAACAGGCTGTGGCAGCGTGACCCGTCATCCTACCTCCTCGGGCCGATTGCTCGCAGACGGAGGCTATTCACTCACTGTTGATCATTTGCAAACCTGTTGACAAGCACTCGCATCTAGTGCTCACTGAGCTGCTGCGTCGTGATGTGTATTAACAATCCTCATTCCCTCTTTGGTTGTTTGTATCTGTTTATATTGTCCATGTGCCGATGAGTGTAGTGAGTTATTCACACTTATGTTCATGGTCGTGAAAGAAATACGATGGACGTGACTGTCACGATAGGATCACAGTTTAAACGTATTCACTGAGTGTTCATAAATTGACCATGGATGAACTGTCTTACTTATGACATGTGATTACCACAGAGGCGGTGTCACTGATATAATGTGAACTGTAACGTAGTGGCTGTAATATATCTCTTTACAATATTAGATGACAGTAAATTATACAGTATGTATACCACACTTGGTTTTGCATCCTGAAATATTATACCAATTCTTCTAATAACATAATATAAATCCATGTAAGGTAAAACTGAATGACTACATAACCCTATGTGACTGAATTCTTTGTTTTAGCCTGGCTGGTTGTGTATTGATTTACTTTTGTCTAAGCTATGGCTAAGCTACATTCTGCTTCATAAAAACTCCAGTTTTGTTAAATGGCACCTTTCCCTTTGTCCTACGCCACAACCTCTTTGGTGTGGGTGCGCTGTGGTTCAGGAGAAGTCCATGGAGAGATAGATCTCCCACCAACACACAGCAGTGATGGTGTCTCATGTTATGTCTGCATACCAGCACTTTGATTGAGGAGTGTTAGTCTGGATCATAGGGGCTGTGACCCGACGAGAGCTGAGGCAAAGCTTAACAGATCTGCAGTCAACACCTCAAATAAAGCCTTAAGACTGTACCGGAATGACTACACACACGCACTGAATTACACTGCCAGGACTTCTTGGGTAACTTAAACGGACAAGAATGTTATGGATGGCAGGTTACTGTTAGTGTGGAAAAGGACGCAGTGCAGATTCCTTGCAGGAATTTTACATTTTCTCTTATGCTGTTCCCACCCCAAACAAATGCCCTAACATGATCCAGATGCTTGAAGTGAACATGGGAAAAAGCTTCTTTTCATCTTCCAGGGTTAAATATTTTCTCTACAATAAGGTAGCTGGAATCTGTTTTGTGCGTGTACAGCATGAGTTCTGAAACGATGTGATATTTGCCTGGTGAGAAAAAAGGATGCCATAACACCCTGGCTTCAGCAATAACTCATGATAAAAGAATGAAGCTGTTATAAGAGACCACCAAAAAGCTGCCGTGCCTTGGCTAAGAAAGAACAGCAATTTGGATTGCCTGTGGAGAAAGCCAAGTTCTAGAGCTCTGTTGTAATTTTCTAAATGGCAGCGTTTCACCAGATAGCCTGCTGTTTAAGGGCTAATTACCATGAACTACGCGCACAAACAGGAGCCTGAAGAGTTGTAAATCCGCACGGCCAAAGGAACCTTGTTCCAGGTTTGCCAAAAAAGGATGCCTACAAAACAATGCTAGCTACCGCTGTCCCATTAGAACGAATGTGAATTTGACCTGGTCTCAACCCCAGTTCTCACAGGTATTTTAAACAGTCGGAGAGAGCGGTTTGTTGGCATGTAACTCTGGATGACACTGCCAGGGGTTGGTGTGACGGTGTAAAATGTGGTTGAGAGCTCCACACACACAGCTTCAGACAGACAAACATAGAGAAGGGTGAAATGCTGCGATGGCCACGGGGCCAGCTTCCTCCCAGCCCAGAGAAGTGTCTCATCCCAGAGAAGTGTCTCCTCCCTTAGAAGCGTCTCATCCGCCGCGAGAAGTGTCTCATCCCAGAGAAGTGTCTCAGCCCAGAGAAGTGTCTCCTCCCTTAGAAGTATCTCAGCCCAGAGAAGTGTCTTATCCCAGAGAAGTATCTCAGCCCTGAGAAGTGTCTCAGCCCAGAGAAGTGTCTCCTCCCTTAGAAGTATCTCAGCCCAGAGAAGTGTCTCATCTCAGAGAAGTGTCTCAGCCCAGAGAAGTGTCTCCTCCCTTAGAAGTATCTCAGCCCAGAGAAGTGTCTCATCTCAGAGAAGTGTCTCAGCCCAGAGAAGTGTCTCCTCCCTTAGAAGTATCTCAGCCCAGAGAAGTGTCTCATCTCAGAGAAGTGTCTCAGCCCAGAGAAGTGTCTTATCCCAGAGAAGTGTCTCCTCCCTTAGAAATTTCTCATCTGCCCAGAGAAGTGTCTCATCCGCCCAGAGAAGTGTCTCATCCGCCCAGAGAAGTGTCTCCTCCCTTAGAAGTGTCTCACCGCCCAGAGAAGTGTCTTATCCCAGAGAAGTGTCTCCTCCCTTAGAAGTGTCTCATCCGCCCAGAGAAGTGTCTCATCCGCCCAGAGAAGTGTCTCATCAGGCCAGAGAAGTGTCAAATCAGCCCAGAGAAGTGTCAAATCAGCCCACATAAGTGTCTCATCAGGCCAGAGAAGTGTATCATCAGCCCAGAGAAGTGTCTCATCAGGCCAGAGAAGTGTCTCAGCCCAGAGAAGTGTCTCAGCTCAGAGAAGTGTCTCATCAGCCCAGAGAAGTGTCTCAGCCCAGAGAAGTGTCTCATTAGCCCAGAGAAGTGTCTCATCAGCCCAGAGAAGTGTCTCATCAGCCCAGAGAAGTGTCTCGGCTCAGAGAAGTGTCTCATTAGCCCAGATAAGTGTCTCATTAGCCCAGAGAAGTGTCTCATCAGCCCAGAGAAGTGTCTCATTAGCCCAGATAAGTGTCTCATCAGCCTAGAGAAGTGCCTTATCCCAGGGAAGTGTCTCATCAGCCCAGAGAAGTGTCTCATCAGCCCAGAGAAGTGTCTCATTAGCCCAGAGAAGTGTCTCATCAGCCCAGAGAAGTGTCTCATCCCTTAAACTTGAAATTACTATAATGCTTAATATGCAAATTCATTAAATATCTTATATCTAATATTCATCGCCTGTCATAATCATTGGTCTCAAGCAGGAGTGGTCCCAAAAAAATGGCCGCCACGATGCCTCACTTTCATCCCATGGGATGCGCCATCCAGTTTCTTTTTGAGATCAGTGGTTTTAGAAGACATTGACAGCGCAAAAAGATGTTTTTGCGGTCCTTCCTATGGAATCCGGTAAAAGTTGAATGTATCAGCTGGCCCCGATGGTCTACGTTATGGTCATACAACGTTGCTCCGATTGGTTCTAGGTATAGCCAATTTAGCGTAGAGGCATTTTTGTTCCTGGTTAGGTTGAAACACGCCCCATAAATAATCAAAGCCCAATGGAGCAGTATCAGACTCATATTCTGACTAAAATTATGAGTATGACATCGTCAGGCTACTCACTCAATACAATACTCTCCAAACCAGCTTCTGGAGCAGGAACGCCTCATATATCATACTAATGTACTGGAAACCATAATACTCTTGCACTTTTAGCTGATGTGTGTTGACAGTTGGCACTGAGGGTTTGAATCAAATTACCAGAATGAACCCAAAATGCCTGGTGAAAATGCAGTGTGTTGGGACACACATCGTAAGCAACACACTTGCAAACTCCAAATAGTGAACATCCTGTCTTGCCCAGACACATTACACGGTGGCACCAGCCCAACGCTCTTATGTGTAGCATCTCTGGATATGATGGTGTGGTGAATGAGTCTTCAGTCGGAGGGAATGGGCCTCTCCACAGCATATTCATTTGGTTCTGATGGAAAATCATTATGTGAACTCATCAGTGAACACAAGGGAAGCTGTCTTGCATTTCCTTTTTTAAAGGAGGAAAAATTCAAACTTGCAGTTAAAAAAAAAAAAGAACCTCTAGACTGGAAAATGGACAATGGTGATGTTACTGTGAGGGCATGATAAATCGAAATTGTTCCTCAATATTACTGTGCCCTTTCCACCGTGTGTGTCCCTGTAATCAGCTTGTGTATTTGTGTATTTGTGTACATGTCTGGACCCTCTAAAGTGTCAACAAATGCACACAAATAACCTCCAACATGCTTGGAAGACAGATGAACAAATGTCAGCCTTCAGACATTTGTCATTGTTGGTCTAAAGCACTTTCTTAGAGATGCTGTTGTCATTGTGGGTCTTCATGGGTTTGGCCAATCTGTACCTGTGTTCACTGACGACACGATTGCACTTCTTCTCTAGTTATGGTGCAGGGGCCTTAGAGGTGACTTGCTGGCAGACTAGATAAGAAGTCTAAATTAAATATGAAGTGTGTGGTGCTTTGCTGTCTGCAGGAGAATCTATTGGTAACTGTTAATTGAGGCTTTTATGCAGTGGGTGGGGATGTTTAATGGTCGTACTAATTTTGAGGTTCGATATAAAACCAAAGACATATTTTAGACACAACCTCTCAAAACAAAGAACATGCTATAAATGTGAGTGTAATGAATAAAAGGTGACTCCTCCAACACAGAACTCATTTGTCTTAACAGGAGCATGGTTAACAGCATATGTTATGCTGAAGAAGTGGGAATCATTGATGTGTCTTTCACCTTAGGCTTAGGAATAGGCTGATGCCGTCTGTATATAGCCTGTAAAGCATCAACATATGGAAGGTCTGCACTTCACTATTAAATAGCAGACAAAGTACAAAGTAAAGACCTATTCCATTAGTTATCCTGAGAATCCTATAAGAAGCACAGGAAAGCTATACTTAATTATACTGGATGAGCATCATAAATCCATCAAGCCACATGCTGTATAATGTGTAGTTGTTGCTTTTTGTTTTGTTGACATGGCAAACAATACTGGACTGGAACAATATGGCAGAGGACATCCTCAGAATATTTGAGTCCATCCTGAATGTGAATCCATTATGGCTTGTTTTAACCTGAGACGCTCAGCAAAGGGGAAAAATTCCAGCGTCTGTTCACCCAGTCCATGCGTGTGTGTGGTCCCAGCGTTAATCATCGCAATGCCCAAGGAACATTTTTAAATTTCAAATTTACTGCATTTCAAAGGCTGCTCTGTTTTCAGGGTGAGTTGAACATGGCCTGCGTCAGGGCTCAGACAAAGGGCTGAATGGCAGCGTGACTCAAGTGACAAATGAGGGACTGGAATGTCTGGCCAGCATGGAAAATCATCACCGGCTTTTTGAATCTTGTCCAAAGCCCTAACATCTCCCCTTTGTTGTGCTAATCTTTGTGTACAGAACTGTTCAAGCTCGAGCTTTGCCAGAGGTAAACGCTGGTGAAAATTATCATCCAGTGTATACAGTACATGTTCCAGGGAGGAAGACATGTTTGGAGGAACGTTGTCAGAATTTGTGCGGGATAAAAAGCAGTCCCTCCGGTCTCCGGAGTGAACACTTCCTTGTGGGACGTCACATCGGGCGCTGCCAGAATGTAAACATGGAATTCCCAGTAGTCTGGTTCAAACGTTTCTGAATCTGTCCCCAGAGATAGTGGGAGTGTTTTTGGTGCATGTGGCTCTGACTGTCACAAGTCTGATGGCAAAGCTCCAGCCGGAGGAGCGTGGTGGACGAGCTCACTCTGCTGTCTCTTCTCGTTGGTCCCTTGCCTTCCGTGGACTTTTTTTTTTTTTGGGCAGATTTATTTTTGGGCATTCTGGCCTTTAATCGATAGTTGAAGTAAAGAGTGGGACAGTAAATGAGAGGGATAAGAGGTGCGGAGTGGACAGGAGAAATGACATCAGGTCGTAATCGAACCATGGGCATCAAGCCTGAATGTGGTCGGGGCTACTGGTTGCGCCACAGTGCCCCCCCGACATTTTTGTACTCTACAGAGTTTGAATGGCAATTAATTAATCCAGTTTATGTTTGAATTTGTAGGTTTGTAAATCATAATTCTTTTTTTTTATATGTAACTAGAGTAGAAGTGAAATGTGTGTTTCCATACGGACTTGTGTCACTCTGCGTGAAAGTGGCTGCAGTGGATTTCTGGATTCTATGACGGTGTTCAGGTGCTTGAGGAATGCACCCAAGAGCAGTACAGGTCCTCACAAGCCCATCTCTGTCTACACAACACATCCACATCCAACCCAAGGCTCAGTCGTGCCAGTGTGTTGACCTTTAGAATAGTATAAAGCTAGTCAGCAGAGCAAGAGACATTCATCAGTACCTCCAGGGTTTTGCCGTCTTGCGTTTTCACAAATTCACGCAAATTCAAGGATTTCCCACAATTCAGTGTTTTGCATTTTTCTTTAAGTATCTCAAGTTAATGACTTTGCATTTTTTTGCAGCAATCTGGCTCTATTAAGAGAAAAATTGCAACCTGCATTGGCTTTCTCTTATTATCACAATATTTCAGCAAAACATATTCTGCATTATTTACGATTGATTTTATTGAACTCTAAATCTCTACAATTTCAACCAAAATGTTTGGTTGCAACAATCACAACAAACCTGGTGAATGATTCCTCAATATTCATAGAAGTTAAAAGATAACAAAGCCAGGCATCTTGGGGCACATTTACAAAGGGTGTTTTTTCACTTTGACGTGTCTAACTTGGTTTATCGCATGATGATCAGGTGTTCAAAATGAATCACCAATTTACAAAGGGTGATTATCCAAGAGGCATTTAAATGTTCGTCACCTGTGATTTAATGAGAATAGAGGCCTGTTTAATGGCTGTTTAATGAAGTTGTCTGGGCAGTTGATCAAATTCTGAATATTCACTGATAGGAGCAATCCGCTCAAAGAGATTAGTTAAATAGGATTTCCTAAGAATCAATTTTCAACATGGGGTCGTCACATTCAGGTCTGGCTCACCCAATAGACTGAGAGTGCATGCAGCATCTGATTCCTTTGAACACTTGATCATCGTGCGATTAGTTAAGTTAGGCGTGGACAACTAAAGGGGTGAAGATCATTGTTCTTAAATTGCACACATGAGGCTATTTGAGGCTAAGATGTTGACCAGAAACTTGCAGGCTGAACACCCGTCGTAGAGTTGGCCCCATGTGTCAGAGTGGAAAACAGGTGAATGGTCTTTGTTGAGGTTAAGATACCCTGGTCTGCAGTGACCTTTAAACAAGGCAAAATGTTGCACAATATGTTGAGTTTCATATGAATTGCATATTGTGCAAGCGAAGGAGATTAAAACCCAACGACACTAGTGGAAAAAACACAGCAACACTATACATGGACAACCCCCCCCCACCTTCTCAGAAGGCTCATATTTGCTTTGGGCAAATGGGCCAGTTGCACAACTGTTCAACCCACCCTGTTCAAACGGCCCTCACAACAGACCACAGTAAACACTGGTACAAAGGCAAGCTGGGCCGATTTACAAAGCCGCCCTCCAACACACACACACACACACACACACACACACACACACACACACACACACACACAGACACAGACACACACACACACACACACACACACACACACACACACACACACACACACACACACACACACACACACAGACACACATCCTATTTCACCACCAGCTACACTTGCACAAGACCCCTGCCACAGAAATGCAAATAATGTCTACAATCAGCTCCATATGGCAATAGTTTGAAATTATTATGAAATGACACTATGGAGTAACATAAGTACCCTGGACATCTATTGGACAATTCTGCATGATTACATTATGCTAATCCCTTCCTTTGCATAACATGTTATTTTGCACAGTATAGGTTACGTATATGTACTTAATGTTTAGTAATGAAAGGACATACAATCCCAGCTTTTCCGTGGCCTGTTTGAGGTATGTATATATTGGGTGGTAATCTCCTCTCTCTCGGTTCATGCTCGTGATGGTAACTTAACATGGGGGGATTTGCAGGGGTCTTTGTACCGCCTCCCCACCACACACCACCAGTGGCCTCATGTGAGGAGTGTGTGACCTTCAATCCACCATCTGTGCTCTCTACCCACAACTCACCACCGACTTGGGGAACTACCTCAAGTGAATGACCTTCAGATGAGTACGGTGTGTATGTGTGAAGCATCCATTACTGTTAGGGTCCTATGATTTCCATGATGTTGAAAAACGTGGACCAGAGTCTCGGAAATCAGGTTAAACGCGGAAACGGAAATCCGGTTAAAACGGACTTGTGCAGAATAAAAAAAATTATAATTAGATAGCGATACATGGGCAACATTTTTTCCCGTGTGAGTGACAGTACCCTTTGTCTTGAGTACAATTTTAATCAAATTGATAAAACTGAATCTAGAAAAAAAAAGAAAAAGAACGGAAAACAGAATCTGGCAAAAAATAAAACAGATTTCATAAGGCCCTACTCTGTACGAGCACTATTTGCACAGCTAAAAGAAGTGCGATGCAAGATCTTATCGAGTGGCTCAGAATGGACAGAAGAAAAACAAAAAGGCTTTGAATGGCCCAGTCCCTGCCCGACCACAGAGTCATCCCAGTCCGGGCACGGCTGATACCATAAACATAAACAGCCGCGTGCTCTTGTTTGAAGAGGTGACTGGACAAGCCAATGGGGAAAGTGTTGTGCAATCAATGGGTTTGGCTAATTACCATGAGATCAAACACGGGCTCCATGGTAACACTTGCCACATTTTCCAAAACAAAGCCCCAGCGAGTGCCTGTATCTTTCCTTCCCACAATCCATTGCTGTCACAGAACAACTGCTGCTCTGCCACCGTGGTGATTAAAGCTTGCTCTGTTTATTCCCGTTAATGGACTGCACTTGGTGTGGGGGTGCTGGGAAACACTTCACACATGCCTGCATGCCAGCTTAGCACAGCCCAGTCTACACGGAGGATCTCTCTCTCTCTCTCTCTCCTTGGGAGTCTTTATCTCTCTCTCTCTCTCTGGGAGTCTGTATCCCCTCTCTCTCTCTCTCTGGGAGTCTGTATCCCCCCTCTCTCTCTCTGGGAGTCTGTATCCCCCCTCTCTCTCTGGGAGTCTGTATCCCCCTTCTCTCTCTAGGAGTCTGTATCCTCCCTCTCTCTCTCTCTGGGAGTCTGTATCCTCTAAATTCAATTCAATTCAATTCAATTCAAAGAAGCTTTATTAGCATGAATGTTTTGAACACTATTGTCAAAGCTGATTCAACACATACATATTACATACACATACAGAAAGACAAAAATAAAATGAACAGAGTTGAATAAAAATAATCAACAAATCAACAAAAGAATATTCCAAAAATAACAAAAAAACATACATAGTTTGGCATTCTGTGGCCTCTCTCTTTCTCTCGCTCTCTGGGAGTCTGTATCCTCTCTCTCTCTCTCATTGGGAGTCTGTATCCCTCTCTCTCTCTCTGGGAGTCTGTATCCTCTCTCAGATCTGATGAAGGCGTGGGGGGATGGCCTGAGTCTTGCTTAGGAAGCCACACCGTGCCAACAGGAAGGAGAATTCTTCCTCTTTAATCTCACACATCAAGAAATTACACCTTCCTTCCAAACTGAAAGCTGTGGTGAGATGATTTACAACTTGGAAATACCCAGTTGTAAAATACACTAAGTACCCCCCAGTCTGAACAAAGCAGACACAAAAATAAAGGAATTGCAAAAGAGGGGAAAGCCAAACGTTCTTCTTTGGGTTTGAAATTCAAAGGGATTTTCCCAATTAGTGACACCTTCCTAGACCTAGTTGTCTGTAACAGCCCTGTCATATTACTTGCTCTCTGCAAGATGAGTGTTGTGGTCTTGTGATTCTTCATGGGGCCCCCGTTTGGAGTTGGCCCGCTCCCTGTTGACGTCCCTCTGCCTGTGGTGCTTCATCAAGACCACCCTCCCCTTTGACCAGCTGAGAATTCCTCCCTCTCTGGCCTAGTATGCACACGTACATGAGAGGGCACTAAGACAGGCCCAGCTCACGCCCAGCCACACACACACCCACCAACAAAATATAAAACACACAGAATACACACACACCTTTAAAAACCACATACCAAACATGTGCATACAAAATGTCCCATATTGAGCGGCCTCTTTACACCTCTCTACTTCAGGCTCTGTCAGAGAAGTGTTGTGTGTGTACTCCAGCCGTCCACCTGCCCCGTGCTCCCTGGGTTTCACATTTCCGTTTCAAGCTCCAATTTCGCCTCTCATATCGACAGGTTTTCCCCTGGGACACCCACCACCACCCTTGGGCCCACTGCAGACGGCTAGAAGACTCCCACTCCGGCCAATCACAGAGCCATGTTCTGGAGACGACAGCTAAAGTCTCCAACTCCGGCCTATCACAGAGCCATGTTCTGGACAGGACAGCTAGAAGACTCCCAGTCCGGCCTATCACAGAGCCATGTTCTGGAGACGACAGCTAGAAGACTCCCCCTCCGGCCTATCACAGAGCCATGTTCTTGAGACGACAGCTTGTCGGTTCATGTTGGCAGAGACGGCTGGATTTCTCTCCTTGAATTTACTTGCGTGAGCAAAGGTTATATTGTCTGAGAGCTAAATTCCTAATGAATCATACCACTACCTGAGGTCTGGGAAAAGTATAGTGAAATGTCAAGTACATGTTTTAACACAAACGTCCCAGAATCAGGACTTAATAAATCAAATCAAATCAAACTTTATTTGTAATAAAAGCACAGAGAACTTTAAGGTTAAGGACATGCATATCTTAACTGTACATTCAGCAGTGCTGAGGTGTAGCGTGGGCCTTCAAAACACTGTGTCTCCTGTGTATTGACCTAACAAAAACGTCCTGAGGGCCTACACAATATGCATAGCTACTCATTCACACACACAATCTTCCCTTCACAAGAACACACAAATACCTACGCACAAACACACATCTTGGTCTGCGTCACAGCCAGTGTTTGGTGCCAGGCTGAGGGCCTGTCCTCTCTGCTGGCAGTGAGCTGAGAAGCCTGAAGGTCTGCTGCTCTGACAGCTCCGATCAGCCACATGAAGATAAAGTCGTGCTTGCGCAACGCTCTCTGTTGCACAGGCTCCACTTTAGAGACGGGCTTTTTAAACCATTAGCAGAAACTGCTACGGGCGGATGGCAGTTTGGCAGTCACAGCAGGGACACTAACCTGGATATCAGGTCCTGCTTCTTTTAGTGTGCTCACTGATGACACATTGGGTTTGCTACCTGCTTGTCTTCAACTGTCTTCAACAAAACTGAATTGAAATGAAGTTGACAGATGCTGAAACAAGAGTTGTTCGTTCACAATATAGTTAATTTATATATGTATAAATATATATAATATAATATGCCTCATTACAAAAAATTAGACATGGCTTGTAATATCTTAGGTCGGCACATAAATATGTGTATGTAGGAAATTGGTCACTGCGTCAACATGACAAGTGGAGAGATAATAAAAGCAGGTCAGTGACCCGGCACCCCCACCTGCAGCCCTGTTGCAAGAGAAATCCCAAAAATGCACCAGGGGTTGAGTCTTCCTAGAACGTCAACAAGAGAGAAAAAGAAAAAGCTGCCAGCAAAGCGAGTCACACACACACTCACACACACTCACACTCTCACACACACACACACACACACACACACACACACACACACACACACTCTCACACACACACACACACACACACACACACACACACATACACAGACCCTGCAGCTCCCTCCACGACTGGCGAGGCTAATGACTCCCTGTGAGTCATACTCTAGTTCTGCTGCCTCTCTTCTTAAAAGCCACATCAAAATGGTCACATCTGGGCACGGATACCCACAAGTTTACATGGAGGGCTATCAATGACCTGGACCTGGGGATGAGTCAGAGGAGCTAGGGGGAATCCTCATCTCTTGTTCTTTTGTCCAGACCTGATAGATTTAGTGCTCCAACCCTGAAGGCAGGTAACTACTTTAGTTTGTGTACTTGTTTGACATGTACCTACATTAAGCTATGGCATACGAAATATTTAACTTTCCCTATATTCTATTCACCAGAGAAAATCTGTCGCGTGCCAAGTGAGTGTAGTCACTCATTCATCTAAGTGTACGCTCTCAGTAGCCGTCCTTATCCTGTTTAATCCTGCAGTTGGTGCAAAAGCAACCCGAGGGGCTCTTATGAACTCCAGATGGATAGAAGTGAAGCCAGCTGATGTTCAAAGGGGGCGGAGGGAGGTTGCCAGAAGCACAGCCTTCCACTCAACATGAGCGCTCATATGGTGTCGCCCCCTAGTGATACACGAATCACCGTGCTGATTCCCACCTAGGGTTAGAGAGGTTTTTGTATGTGTTGCATGATAGCAAAGATGATTAAGGTCTATTTTATTATTTGAATGCTTTCCGCATTTCATCAGAGTCAGCATATTTTGAATAACACGCATTCGCGACTTCTCGAACTGCAAGTATATCAGCAGCATGAGCAATTACTGTAAGTCTGCAGAGGATGTGGTCAGATGAGCCTGACAAAGCCACTCAACCACATTAGATATGGGTCATATTGTGGCAGGGGACAACATCCTCCCATTGAATGGTTAATGCCTCATTGGAGGAAGGGTGACGACAGGAAATCACATTCATCAAATGAGGAAGAGGCCAAACCATCTCCACCCAACAATCTCTCCTCAGTCTCCCGTCCCCTCTAGTCACGGCTCACTCTATATTTATGTGGAAATAACCAAAGAGCCCATGGTTTGAGCTTCGAATACAATCTCTGACTCACTTAGACAAATACACACACACGCACACACACAAAACGCAGATGACTCACGCCTGCAGAGCAATTAGGGGTTTGTTTGACTCTCAAACAAACCACAAAACCATGTAATTTAAGTGTGCATGTGTGTGTGTGTGTGTGTGTGTGTGTATGTGTGTGTGTGTGTGTGTGTGTGTGTGTGTGTGTGTGTGTGTTGGTCCTCATGCATACATGCCCAGAGCCCAGTCAGTTTCACTGCTCTAACGACGTGTCCTTGCCCCAGCCTGTGGAGCGGCCCTGCAGTGTTTGTTCGCTTGAACGCGCCACTGTGGCATCATGCTGCTTGTTCGTTTCACAGTTTGGCCTATCAGCCTCCGAGGAGCCCCGAGGGGGTGGGGCCAGTCGCCATGGCGCCGGTGGAATGGGATGGATGTGTCTGACTCATGTATGATTGGCAGGGAAGTCATGAGACACAATTATGATGATGATGTGGAACTCAGATACACGCTACCAGCGCAAGTTGCCACGCACACACACATCTAGAGACGGTAGTTTATAGGGTCATGAAAAAACCTGGAAAAGACAAGTCATTTGAAAATAAATTCCCAGGCCTGGAGATGTAGAACATTTTGGAAAATCTGGCAGAACATTTTGGAAAATCTATTGGAGTATATGTGGTTCAGTTGAGATGGACTCAGAGAAATCTATATTGGTAAACAACACTTTAATGCAGATCAGTCAAGTCACTCGAACAGTTTCACATTCTGTAAACATCTTACTGGTGTGCCAGTGTTACTTAAATAAATGTTCATTTAGTATCCAACCACCATAGCTTGTCCTTGGTTGTAGTTAAATAAGATGTGGTAATCTTGACACAGATTTGCCAGTACGCACATTTCAGAGAACATATGGTGATCGAAATGGGCCTCAAAGTCATGGCAGTCATGGATTGGATTGGTCAAACTGTATGAGCCCAGTGAGAGCACCAGAACACTGGCCATGGTCAGACTGGTCAGACATCGTTAAGAAGTACTGTTATACTCAAGTTCGCAACAAGGCGTGAGCACAATAATATCAATGAGAGAAAATCCCATACAAAAGTTTATTTACACGGTTAAGATTCAATTTCACAATCTGTAAGTGATACCAAACACACCATATTGTCTAAAACCTGACAGACAACGCAATGTTTGGCATTTAGTGTTAACTGTAAACATGACAATGATAAAAAATATATATATATTATAAAAGAATTCCATTAAAGACCTAGCATTTAATGCTTTAGTCGAATACAAATGGTCCCTTTGTAGTAATAATTCAAGGCATTTAGAAGCCCTACACAGAAAATCTCTACTTGCACTGATAGAATACCATCTAGTCTTTTAGAATATCATCATATTTATTAGGTGGATTTAGAATGAAAAGAAAACACTGTGTAGCGCTTTGGCAATGTTCACTCCCTACTGATCAAACATACAAACACTATAAATGGTACAAAAGCATAGCCTGTGGCTGTGGGGCTAGTCTTCCTCATCTGTTACCTCTTCCAGATCTTCATCGTCTTCGTCGTCATCATCATCGTCGTCTTCCTCTTCGTCTTGTCTCTGTCCAGGGGCCAGTTGAGGCTGAGGGTATAGTGGTCATAAAATGACAGGGTTACTACAGTTGAGAGATTAGGGTGCATGTCTAAGCTGTAGTAAGTTCTGGAAGTTCTTAACATTCCCAACCAAATCTTTCTGTAAGAATTATGGTCAATTGAGGTCAATTCGTATCCATTATTCTTGATGATCTAGCAGGGTTCCTACAGGTTTCTTCAAGTCAAATTCAAGTCTTTTTAAGACCTTTTTAAGACCATTTAAATAAAAACTTAATACCTATTTCACGGCCTATTTCACAGACCTACCGGCAAAGACAAAACATTTTTTTTATCAAACAAATGTGAAAATGTGGACTGTACTTACACTACAACACCACAGCACAGACACAGACCACAGACAACAAGCCAAACAGAGGCGTGAAAATCAACCACAAAAAAGTTTGACTAACGCTGTATGTTATTTTCTTGACTTTGGACACCAGCTCCTCTTTGATATAAACAGCTAAACCAAACTTGGCTATATACGCCGTTTTGTCGGGACCACAAGTAATTGTGTTAGCGATATCGGAATCGGGGATCATGCACCCTCATTACCATTGTAGGACTGGTGTTTGGCGATGGTGTTAAGGGTCCACAACACCTCTGCTTTCATAGTTGGTGTGGATCCAAAAGATGTGCGCAGATCCACCAGTATTGCCAACATTGTGGTGTGCCCATCTGTACTCAATGGTTCCAAAATTAGTATTTTCCCCAGTAAATTAGTAAATGAGTCTTCCTTAAGTGAAATCTGTACTGCGATAATGGGTGCCACGGACAAAAATGATATGTACTTGTAAAAGAAACAATATAGTGGCATTCAGCCTACAAACGTAGACTTATTTGTAGTCTGTAAGATCACCTTTTGAGAGGGTCTCTTTTTTTAATCACGTGAATATGGCTGTGTCATAGTGAATTTTGGCAACCTTTTCATATTGTGGTGGAAGTATCTCATATTTTATAAATTTCTGTATACAAAATGCAACCCTTATAAAATAAAATAATGGCTGAACAGGTGACTTTCTCAGTCAGGGTCATGCCACTGGACTGGGTCTCAAAACCCATTGACAGCAGACTCTTATTCCCTTGGACTTGGGTGCTGGCTGTTTTGTGTTTGATGGAAGACATGTGTGTCTTAGCATCATAGAGTCCACTATTGGCAATGCTAAATGTGGACCGACATATTAGTGCTACAAATATATTTTTTTAAATGCAAATATCAGATATTGTCGCAAACATAAATACTGACGCCAAAACTTGTCCTTAACAGATTGCATCTCTACATGATATGAGAATGACATTTTGGCAGGGAAGTCAGGGAAGAATGCCATTTTGTTTGTTTGATTATTTCACAGACCTGGCCTTGGAGCCATCTAGGGCACAGACACAGTGATATCAGCCAACATGAAACATACTTGATGGAAGGCAGCAGGAGAATGCTAGATGAGGCGACTGAAGACACAATCTCAACAACAGCTAAGAGAGAGAGAGTATTAAGGGTGCAATTTAAATATGAAAATGGATGAGGTCATCATATTCATACACAGCATCTGGCTATTGGACCAAATGTTGTGAAATAAGCTTGTTCCTGTTTGGCGTAATGTAATGTGTTGTTTGACCATGTGGTGGTAAAATGATGGCCGCTTCTTTACCAGCCTCAGATGAAACAGTGGAATGGTTGCTGGAAAGATTGGCAATGATTAACTCATTGGCTTTTATTAGCAGCATTCAGACGCACTTTACCTATCGCTGGGATGTTCATTTTAGTCTAGGATACCCATAATACACCATAGCAGAAGTGTTAAGAATAGGCATGATTGACATGATAGGTCATGGCTGGCTGTCCATTTGTATTTGGCAATATAAAGCTTCGGTCTACATTAAAGGTTAAGAGGTGGAATAGAATTTATTATTTTTTTTTATAAAAAAATTGCCACAATATTATATCGATACAGCAGCGTGAAGGTTCACTATCACTTTACTTTTGGTATACATCTACCCTGATGGCATTTTTCTAAAGTCCACAAGTCTCACCTTCCTCTCGCATCTCGGTGGAAACTGGAGAGGAAGTGAGGGTCGAGAACAAATTTACCACGCCAAGATGACATCAGACACTCCCAGTATATGATAATACATGGGAGAAATAAATCACAATGCAACACAGAATCACATCCCAATATGTGCTGTATCACAAAATGTAAAGAATTGCAATTATATCGTGGCGTGGCCCAAATAATGTAATAGTATTGTATCGTCAATTCCCACCCCTAGGTTCATGTAACCTAAAGTCAAGGTCCAAAAGGTTCCAAAAGGTTCTAAAAGCAAGAACATGTTCATCTGGTCCAACAGTGACAACTCTGTAGAGATGAATGATGAATTCTCACTCATGATGCATTATCACCCCCCTCCACCCTCTGCTCCTCAGTACAAAGATTTGAATGATCACGAGGAAGTACACCTGAGTCATGAGAGCATAATCACCCTAATCTCTTACTGTCACTGGTGAGCTGTGAGCAATGAACCTGTAAAGCATGATTCCTCAGTCACAGAGTTCATGATGTCACAGAGAGCCTTCCGTAAGCACGCAGAGAGAAGACTAAAGTCAAGTAGAAAGACTAAAGAAGTCAAGCTAGAAATCATGTGGTCCTTATTTTAGGACATCAACTAGTTACAACATATGTCACAGGTTATGTTAGCGTCACAAAAAAATAAACTACGCAGTGTCATATTTGTGTAAAATCTTCGTCTATTACTCTCTGTCTTCATGCTTCATTGGCTTCTGCCGTTGTCTTTGTGGATTCCATATCCTTTAGTCAACAAATACATGTGTATACTGTACGTTTGGAGGTGTTGAAACACGATTTGTATTAATGATAGTGGTGTAAAAGTGAGCTGCACTCTGCAACTTTAGGCAGTGCTCAGTAGCAAAAAAAATACCAATTCTTGCGTAATCGGGCTTTTACAGCGATTAATTAAATGATATCCGCCCCCAAGGCGAGAAGGCCCTCTGGGAAAACCCGTGGTATGATGACAGAGGAGCGTTCCACCTATGGCCCTGGGTGATGGGTTATGCAGATCTACACGACTCACGTGGATGACAAACATCAGTATCCCATAGAACATGTAAACATTTTTGAGCTATAGAAACAGATGGGATCATAATATCTCTAACAACTATCTGGTGCATCAAAGCATGGGCAACTGTTTGTATTTGTTCTTCAGGAGCAGCAGCTGCCAAACGGTCCAACTGATGTTGGCCGATAAGTGCTTCTGAGTTTTATTAGGCTGAACTTTGAGCCTGTAACTAGCTATGAAGCTGGATGTAGTGCAATGGTGTGTGATGGTTTGGTTTTTGTTACGGTTTAGTTTATTGCCATGCGTTAGTCAGCATACTACGAACCCACCTAAGCATTGTCTTTGCCCCTCCCACAACAGAACTGTCTTATTTCACTGAGTTTCTTCAGTGTTCACTCCAGAGGGTTGACTGAACCTCAGCCCTTAGACCGTTCTCATTCGTAGTTCCACCTTATCAGAGCAGGGGCGTCCCTCTCTACCTTTAAGAAGCTTTTGAAGACCCAACACTTCAGAGAGCACCTCTCTTCCTAACTTGCACTTCTACTAGTTCTTAACATGCACCTACAGTAGTTACATTTCTGCACTTTTTTTGTATTTCTTATGAAAAATAGTCTTTTTTTTTGTTACACTAGATCTCTATTGCTCGTAGCTTGATTGTTCTCTCCCTTGTACGTCGCTTTGGACAAAAGTGTCTGCAAAATGACTAAATGTAATGTAAATGTAAGCTTCAGTGTGAGTGCTGCTTCAGCCTGTCTTACCTGCAGGCTCCCCGAGTGTCCCAGGCTGGAGCCCGTCTGGTTTAGGGAGCGTCGGGTGTTGGCGTGGACTATGTCTAAGCGGGAGAGGGAGTCAGGGGGGTGCAGCATGCTCCTGAACACCTGCCAGAACAACAGCAGCAGCATAAGCTCAACACTTCCTGTGCTAAACACTTCCTGTGCTAAACAGCTTCAACTTTAGACATTGAATCAGAGATATAGTGCCGTCTACCACCCATTAGTAGGAAATGATAGCCTGGCATTTAGATTTTACGGGGTCCACATTTGACATTTTCTGGCGAAAGGTTGTGTAAATTTGAACTTTACAGCATCATATTAAACCCCAGGCCTCTTCGTCGCTCATGTACAAAGCCAGGACCGTGTACTAACACAATGAATGGACAGCTAGATGACTTAGGGGGAATGTGCTTAAGGTGACAAAAAGTACTGGATTACAGTAGAAATGTGGACTGCAACTTTATGCAAAACAACAACAAAAAAGAAAATCTCCAGTAATAATGTGCAAAATGGTGCTTGGTACATTCTTCCCTTAAGCTGTGATGAGAGACTGTGTGCTGCTCCTGCTGATAGAAGTGAAACTAGGAGACAGCACTGAGACACATCTGTGCTCCCTGGGGCATTCAATGGGAATTTGGGCCGGAAAAAATGTCCATGACGTCTCTGGTATTTATAGCAGGAGCTTCAGTGAAACTGGAAGGGATTTCACACGTGATTCATCACACAGAGCAAAAGATGGGATTTAAAGACCATTCATTAGTACTAACTTTGTCTGGCTATCAGGTGCTTTAATGACTAACAAAAAGATAAAAGTGGAGAATAATGTTCTTCTAAATGTGCATCGCATTTTTTAAATGAATTTGTTCTTCTTCCATTGAGCTTGTTTGACTGTCCTTTTTACTGTGCGACAGGAGTTTTATCGCACCACTCTCTTCGACCATGCTTTTCTTTTTAAGGCAAGCTGTTTTGGGTTCTCATTTTCTCTAATCACTTCATATGCATACATTTGTGGTTTCAGTTTCACACGAATGAATGCTGATTATAAAGTATCAATAATGCGTCACAAATTATAACAGCACAAATGTGAACTGTGTACCTAACGTATAGCCAATTCCGCTAAATTGTGCCGATGATTATACACCTGGAAATGACCACTTCTTTATCTTTTCACACATCTGATTCAATTTCCTTTCAATTTAATTAACCGGCGAAATTGAAATTATGCATGTATGTCAACCCAATAACATTTACACAGAGACCCTTAAGCATTTGGAACCATCATGTCAAGATGACCCAATAATGACCTAGGCGGACATAACTGCATCATGTTGTTCAATAAAGAGAACTTAGTTCCTGGATAAATAAAACCATAACCTTCTTTATGAGCTCAAAGACTGTCTTGCCCTGGCTATGAACCTTGAACACCTAAACCATACAGAATACTCTGAGTTAATGAATCACTGCCAATTTAATGATGAGGTATATTAATGATTTCCCTCCAGCAATCAACCTTTCACTGCATGGGCATTCACACCACACACACACACACACACACACGTGCGAACAGACACACACACACACACACACACACACACACACACACACACACGTTCGAACAGACACACACACACACACACACACACACACATACCGGTTAGATCTATTGAAGTGTGAAATTAAAGCACAGAGAAGGGGGGTTGTAAATTGGGAAACAGATGTGCCTTGTGCATGCTTGTGCCATAGTAATTTATATTAGCCAGATTCTGCATTTCACAGGGCAAACAAGCAAAGCAGCATAGCATGAAATCAGATACCAGGGCGGGCAATGACTTGGGCTGGTGCAGAAGGGCTCGTGCCAGAGAGAGCATTCCACCCCATCAAGCTCGACCAGGTGGCTGGCACCAGGGCAGAACGCAGGCATCAGAGAATCTCTCTCTCGCAAGAAATCAGGACTTTTAAGGTCACCATGCCTAAACGACATATTCACACAGGATAGGTTGGGGTTCCAGTAACTGCATAGGAATGTCTGCTATGAGGAACAGATCGTCGAGCTGAGGTGTGAATGGGGTTTTCTGCCATGGCTGTTATGCTATGTGTATCTTCAGCAGATAGGAGCTCCCTATAGTATAGAAACTCCTCCTCTCACTCATTAGACAACAACTTCAACAAGGCCACAATCTTGGCTGGCATCGTCATTTCCAGTTAATGTGCTCAAAGGGAATGTGATGACACACCTTAGGTAGAGGGGTCATTCCACACACACACACACACACACACACACACACACACACACACACACACAGCCCTGGCAGGTAATTTCCATAACAAAACTCAGAAGAAAAAAGATTTCCTTACAAGTCACACAGACATGCAACTTTTCAACACTCAATCTTCAAATGCTTTTTATAGATTTGAAACCGCTCCTTATCAGGCTCTTTAGCCCAGCTTCAATACTGACCTGAACAGGTAACAGCATGCTGACCTTAACAGGTAACAGCAAGTTCTAAATGTTTTAACTAACTGTAAAATTTCAAGTTAATATATTCACAACTTCCAACTTTATTGGAGGGACTCTCTATGTGAAATGTGTCTAAGTCATGTCTATGTGAAATCAATCAACTTTGAAATTTAAAGAGACATTACAGAACGTAAATAAAGACGTTTTCAGGCCTTAACCATATCTGGATAGACTGGCAGGTATTGTGACTGCTTTGACATTTTGCATAGCTACATAAATGAAATAGAAGTTCTTGCATGGTTTTCAAATAATAATACAAAATCCCAATGCAATGATCCCATCCCTAGATGAGTTGGTGTGGAATGATCCAGAAGATGAATGTACCCAGGGGGGCACACTGTGACTCCCTCCATTTCCCTCTCCTCCCAGACTGGGTGCAGACTAGAGTAGCCCCTCTTACCTCCAGGTCTCCCTCCTCATCCACATTCTGGACGTGCTGGTAAGCCAGGGTGTAAGTCTCCAGTGCTTTGGCATGGAAAGCCATCTCCACGGTCACAAATTCTCCCAACACTTTCTGCATGACCGAATAAAAAGATTGCGTTATCACTCGAAAAGGGGTGCTGAACATTCAAGCAATTCATAAAAAAGAATGATCAAAAGAAAAAAAAGAGATTGATGGTGCGTTCAAAATCTCCATTATATGTAGAGATACATCACTGATAGAAATCTGGGTGTGAGCAGTGTGACTTTAAGAGACCTTGACATCGCGGATCTTCTGCTTCTCAAACTCGTCTATTGTCTCCTCCAGCTGGCGAGTCGTGCGCGTGGCGTCCATTGTGGCTCTCTGAAGTTCACTCTCTGCCTGTCATGACAGATCAACAGCACACTAGCAGTGGTGCACACAGCTCTTCTGAGCCGCTGTGGAGGTGGTTCTCAGGCTGTCACAACATGAGAGGCCACCCGTGGAGAGTGACAACAAAACCACAACAACACAGCAGAGAGCTCCTCTTTGGCCAAACAATGTGTGTGTGTGTGTGTGTGTGTGTGTGTGTGTGTGTGTGTGTGTGTGTGTGTGTGTGTGTGTGTGTGTGTGTGTGTAACAAATCAATACACGACCAATGTCAAAGGCACACCCACCTGGGACTGTAAGAGACTGTCAAGGAAATTTGGGTCATTTGGAATAGCTGTCCATTCATATCCTTCAACTGCTTCTCCCTTAAGAGGGAGGACTGACTTTATTTGCTAATGTTGTGCTTGCCCTTCCTTATCGCAATCCTTTCCTTTATACTCAGTATCGCTTTTTAATCCAGGTGCCTCTTGGGAAAATACCACTTCTCTAGCCTTATTGGCTGTGACCTCACAGACTCTCTGTCATAGTGAGGTATGAGGTTCAGGTTGTATACACTTCTTTCGTGGGATGGAGTGTGTGAGGAGAATAGACAGACGGAAGGAAGGAAAGAGAGAGGGAAAGAGAGAGGGACAGAGAGCTGGAGAGAGAGAGAGAGAGAGGGAGAGAGAGAGAAAGAAAGAGAGACAGAGAGCTGGAGAGTGGGAGGGAGGATGAGAGTTTGGAAACGTTGGAAGGATACAATGACCTGTCTGTCAGAGGGGTTACGCTGCCTCATCCTCTCCAGCTGCCTCATCTGTTTGGTCTCTTTGTCTCGGGCGTTCTGAGTCGTCTTCAGGTCCTCCTGTGAAAACATGGAATCCAGACATCATACAACCCTTGACACCGGACCTTCTTCATCGTCAACTCTCCAAATAGTCAAAGAAACATGTCCTTTTGGGACAATCATCAGAAATGGAAATGCTATTGAGTCACAGTTTTGTTAAATGAAGAACAGACATCCAGATGATATTGGTTGTCTCAAATCATTGTCTTTGAATGAGACAGCAAGAACAGCAAAAATGCTGCTCCAATACTCGGGCTGGAAATCAGCACCTGCCTCTGGCCAAACACTGGTGATTTTCAACCTACCAGCCATGGTAGCAGGCAAACAGAATTGATGCAATCGTTCTGTGAAAAAGTCAACTCAACCGTCTGGCAGCCTACCTAGATAGTGTTGTAATTAAATAGCCTATGCAGCCAGTTAGGTAAAAGTTTGCTACGTGACCAATCAGAGTAAAGTTCGAACCAAAAGTTGAAAGCCGAAAGAGAAGTGTAGAAGTGCCAACATTGGGGAGTTAACTGTCTGGCTCGTTTTGGAAAAGGGTAGTCAATCAATGTTTGGCTTCCACTGTTGGCAACAAGATTCGTCCAGCAGCATAACAAACAACAGCTTTATCGTGGGCACCAAAATAAAGGAGATAGTGGACCACAAAGTCTCCAAATGCTCTGTATCTGTAGAAGCTCAAGATCTGTATTGTACAAGGAAAGTGGGCTATGAAGAAAACGCAATGTGATTCAGATTCTGAGGAGATTTTGAAGTGAGAGAGGGAGAGACTGTGTGTGTGGTTAAAGTTTGATGTTAAGACTGTTAAAGTTCTGATTTTACTCATTTACAGTGCACCGCTGTTTGGGTGTCTGTATTTTGAAGTATGTGTGTGTGTTTGGGGTGTGAGAGAGAATATAAATGAAATGTATACTTTTACATGGGAAAAATGTGTATTTGTGTGTTTTTTAAAGCAAGACAAACGGTACACAAAAGTGTGATTACAAAATGTTGGCTGGGATAAAATATGAGTGGCTGGTAGAATTTAGAAAAAAAATATTTCCAACACTGCCCAATACTGACAAAATGAAAGTAAATTATATGTAATGAAGTTAGAAACGTTGGAGGCACAACGTGAGAAAATGCTGCCCTCTTGTGTTCAGATCTGGCAAAACCCGGGAGGCCTTCTTGCATCAGTGTAGTCTACATGAAAGGCGCAGATGATGAATTTCGTATGTGTTTTATCTTACCCTTTTAAGTTTTAAAACAGCTCCATATCCTTTCAAAGGTTCTATGACTTTGGCCTCCAGTCTTTCTACCTGTGAAAATGTTGACATGTTTACGACAGTGGCAGGGAGCCAAGAAAGTTTGAGGTTTTGGCTAATGTAATGTAATGTTATGTTATAAATTTAAGATTCAAGTTTTTGTGCTTTTGCATTAGAAGGCATATTTTTACGTTACCTCTGCCTGCCGATAATCCTGGATTTGGGAAAGTTGGTTGGCAAAATGTGTCAGACCACTCTTCAAGTTTGGGGTCTCTGTTTCGGCGTAGAGATTGATTTCTCGGACCAGAATATCAGCTTTGTCCCGTAGTCTCGCTGTCTTGCGGGCGTAGGCTGCGAAAAGCTGGCACATCTCCCCAAAATGCTTCTCCGTGTTTGCGATGTTGTCTTGTATTTGCTTCGTCTGGGTATCTCTGCTCAGATGTTATGATAACACAACACATATTATAACGTTGTTATTGTTAATATTCGTGTGTACAGTGAAATGTCCTAGTGTTATACAAGTAGTGGAATTGTACGTGGAAAAATGGAATATAAATAGGCCTAAGTGGCCTAATACTGTCGTATACTAGTTTAACATCAATTAATTGAGCTTGGCAGGGGAAAGCAAAAGATCCTGCTAGGAGGTTATGCTATGGTAGTTGGCTAAACTAAACTGATAATACTGTGCGCTTGCTAACGTTATCTCGCTTTGAAGAATACTCAAACTAATGAATGCCAACGTAACTAGCTAGGTTTCCAAACCAGACTTTCCAAATCTGCCAATCACATCATTACAAACAAACAGTACTGTCACTTCACAAAATTAGCGAGCCAACCAGTTGCACAGTTGGCTTAAGGTAGCATACTCTGTACAGTCAATATAGTAGTTTAGCTACAGTGAGGATAGTCCTAGCTAATGCTATCTATAGCTAGACAGTGCTCTTTACCTGGCTCTTGCATCTGGAGTGCGACTCATTCTGAAGGAGTACATTAAGCAGACAACTTCCTGAAGAAATATCTGGGGTAGGAGAAAAAACTATGTATTTGCAAATTGCAATATTATGTACTAAGGCAGCTATGCTAGCGCAATGTCTACAAGTGACTGTTTTCTGCCTGTTTACTGTGCTATCTAGCTAGCATCTTTGTCAATGCGCTACGGCGTTGCCATGGAACTACAGATGTCAGCTTCCTTCCTTCCGCGCAAAGGACGACGGTATGGAAGTCGACCGGAAGTTTGGAGTTTTTAGCATTCACACATGCTGGTTCCAAAGAAAAAATCTCCCCCAAAAAGTGATTATCACCAAATCGGAAAATAGAATGTGTGAGCAAAACAACGTTAGTAGTAAACCAAGGCAAACCGTTTGGTGAGATACAATGTAATTATCAGTCAGTCTTACTGAAGAAAAAAAAGATGTTGCTACTCAGGGCAGGTTTGGTCTCAGCATTCGTAGGGACACCCCCCCCATACAAAAAAAAAAAAAAAACATAGTTGATGTTATATTGAACAGGCAAACTTTATTTAAATGTATTAAAGGCACCCAGTGCAACTTTATGTAAACATTCAATGAAAAATAAACATTCAATTTCTAGTCTTTTTTACACGTAGTAAGTTTCAATAACTCCATACCATTACATATCGACATTCAAGGAGCAAAGATGAGACGTCGTTGTGTGGTGAGAACTGATAGAAAATCGTAAACAACAACAATCGCTGGTGGGGAGAAGCCATTTTTCCATTGACTGGAAGCCTGCTTTATTTATTGCAGGTAAAAAAAAATAAAGAAAATGGCGGCGATTGTTGTTGTTATCGATTTTCTATCAGTTCTCACCACACAACGACGTCTCATCTTTGCTGCTTGAATGTCGGTATGTAATGGTATGGAGTTATTGAAACTTACTACGTGTAGAAAAGACTAGAAATTGAATGTTTATTTTTAAGCCTCGAAAGTTGCACTGGGTGCCTTTAACATGTGTGTACTAACTTGTGGAACTTGGAACTGATTTCAACATAATAAGAATAACAAAACCTTAATTTAAAGGCACCCAGTGCAACTTTCGAGGCTTAAAAATAAACATTCAATTTCTAGTCTTTTTTACACGTAGTAAGTTTCAATAACTCCATACCATTACATATCGACATTCAAGGAGCAAAGATGAGACGTCGTTGTGTGGTGAGAACTGATAGAAAATCGTAAACAACAACAATCGCTGGTGGGGAGAAGCCATTTTTCCATTGACTGGAAGCCTGCTTTATTTATTGCAGGTAAAAAAAAATAAAGAAAATGGCGGCGATTGTTGTTGTTATCGATTTTCTATCAGTTCTCACCACACAACGACGTCTCATCTTTGCTGCTTGAATGTCGGTATGTAATGGTATGGAGTTATTGAAACTTACTACGTGTAGAAAAGACTAGAAATTGAATGTTTATTTTTAAGCCTCGAAAGTTGCACTGGGTGCCTTTAACATGTGTGTACTAACTTGTGGAACTTGGAACTGATTTCAACATAATAAGAATAACAAAACCTTAATTTAAAGGCACCCAGTGCAACTTTCGAGGCTTAAAAATAAACATTCAATTTCTAGTCTTTTTTACACGTAGTA
Source organism: Sprattus sprattus (assembly GCF_963457725.1). Lineage (NCBI taxonomy): Eukaryota > Metazoa > Chordata > Actinopteri > Clupeiformes > Clupeidae > Sprattus > Sprattus sprattus. The sequence goes on from NC_137918.1 coordinate 9,019,999, forward strand.
AGTTTCAATAACTCCATACCATTACATATCGACATTCAAGGAGCAAAGATGAGACGTCGTTGTGTGGTGAGAACTGATAGAAAATCGATAACAACAACAATCGCCACCATTTTCTTTATTTTTTGTAACCTACAATAAATAAAGCAGGATTCCAGTCAATGGAAAAATGGCCTCTCCCCACCGGCTATTGTTGTTGTTTACGATTTTCTATCAGTTCTCACCACACAACGATGTCTCATCTTTGCTCCTTGAATGTCGATATGTAATGGTAGAAATTGAATGTTTATTTTTCATTGAATGTTTATATAAAGTTGCACTGGGTGCCTTTAAATAAAAAACAAAACGTTCTCCACCTCATCTGAAGCCCTGATGGTCCAGCTGCTGCTTCCTCTACCTGCACTACATCTGCACTGGATTTCTAAGTTTCCTGATTGCATTTCAAAATATTGCCTTAATGAACAAATGACATAACTGAGAACTAAGCTAGAACTAACCCTAACCCTAACCCTATATGAAGTGCATTTGTTGTTCTGAAATTAATTTGTAATATGTAGCAGGTATTTGGTTCAGGTTTTATAGAGCTGTACTAAGCCTACATCATCTAAGGGAGAGTTGGGTAATTTGTGCCAGCGGGGAAGTTGTGCCAGCCCTTATTTCTAGGGAGCCATAGAAAAATGACATTTTTGAAGAGTCAGCCATTTAACTTATCCTGCAAAGAAGAGAGCCTCTTTGCATGAGAGAAAAGCACATTTAAGTTCAAAAAACAGTTTGCCTTCCAAAGTGAAATTTCTATGATCACAGTTTTTTGATTGTTGTGTCTAAACAGTTATAGACAAGTTTGAAAACATTTCACACATGTTTTAGTGCTTTGGTAAGCTACACTATACAGCCGCGGAAAAAATTAAGAGACCACTTCAAAATGATCAGTTTCTCTGGTTTTACTATTTATTGGTATGTGTTAAAGTAAAATGTACATTTTAGTTTTATTCTATAACCTACTGGCAACATTCCTACCAAATTTCAAATAAAAATATTGTCATTTAGATCATTTATTTGCAGAAAAATGACAATTGGTCAAAATAGCAAAAAAGATGCAGTGTCTTCAGATCTCGAATAATGCAAAGAAAACAAGCTCATATTCATTTTTAAACTACACAATACTAATGCTTACACTTAGGAAGAGTTCAGAAATCAATATTTGGTGGAAAAACCTTGATTTAAAATCACAACTTTCATGTGTCTTGGCATGCTCTCCACCAGTCTTTCACATTGCCGTTGGGTGACTTTATGCTACTCCTGGCGCAAGAATTCAAGCAGCTCGGCTTCTTTTCATGGCTTGTGACCATCCATCTTCCTCTTGATCACATTTCAGAGGTTTTTTATGGGATTCAGGTCTCGAAATTGGGCTGGCCATGACAGGGTCCTGATCTGGTGGTACTCCATCCACACCTTTACTGGCCTGGCTGTGTGGCATGGAGCATTGCCCTGCTGGAAAAAACAGTTCTCAGAGTTGGGGAACATTGTCAGAGCTAAAGGAAGCAAGTTTTTCTTCCGGGACAACGTTGTACTTTGCCTGGCTGAGGTTTGTAAAAGACCATAAGGATTGAAAAAAGCGGACTGGAGGGTCTTCTAGTTCGTCTTCTCTGATGAGTCCAATTTTCAGCTTTGCCCAACACATGGTCGTCTGATGGTTAGACGGAGACCTGGAGAGGCCTACAAGCCAGAGAGTCTTGCACCTACTGTGAAATCGGACTCATCAGAGAAGACGAACTTAGAAGAACCTCCAGTCCGCTTTTTCAATCCTTATGGTCTTTTACAAACCTCAGCCAGGCAAAGTACAACGTTGTCCCGGAAGAAAAACTTGCTTCCTTTTGCTCTGACAATGTTCCCCAACTCTGAGAAGTGTTTTTTCCAGCAGGGCAATGCTCCATGCCACACAGCCAGGCCAGTAAAGGTGTGGATGGAGTACCACCAGATCAGGACCCTGTCATGGCCAGCCCAATTTCGAGACCTGAATCCCATAAAAAACCTCTGAAAAGTGATCAAGAGGAAGATGGATGGTCACAAGCCATGAAAAGAAGCCGAGCTGCTTGAATTCTTGCACCAGGAGTAGCATAAAGTCACCCAACGGCAATGTGAAAGACTGGTGGAGAGCATGCCAAGACACATGAAAGTTGTGATTTTAAATCAAGGTTATTCCACCAAATATTGATTTCTGAACTCTTCCTAAGTGTAAGCATTAGTATTGTGTAGCTTAAAAATGAATATGAGCTTGTTTTCTTTGCATTATTTGAGGTCTGAAGACACTGCATCAATTTTGCTATTTTGACCAATTGTCATTTTTCTGCAAATAAATTATCTAAATGACAATATTTTTATTTGAAATTTGGTAGGAATGTTGCCAGTAGGTAATAGAATAAAACTAAAATGTACATTTTACTTTAACACATACCAATAAATAGTAAAACCAGAGAAACTGATCATTTTGAAGTGGTCTCTTAATTTTTTCCGCGGCTGTATATAGCTAGCATGATTTAAGCTCAAAACAGCTGGATGATGCATTTTTTCCCAAAAAGGTGGGATTGTGGTGATTTGTGCCAAAGGGCCTGGGTTAAGTTGTGCCAGTGATCTGTATAGAGAATTGCATTCAAAGTCTTCATTTTAATTTGATTTTGTTCTGAACATGTGTTCATGGAGATTACCTTTAAATAGACTGACTCAACTCAACTTTGTTCTGATGTGTTCAGGAAGCCCTAGGCCTTGTTCAAGAAAATTGACCTTTGATGTGCTCATGTGGCGCAATAGGCTTGTAGAAAATCGGCCTTTGATGTTGTAAAATAACTTTAAATAAACCTTAAATGAGTAATTTTGCATTGAATTTGTCTAGCTTTTATAGCATCACAGTTTCTGAGATGCAAATACTGTTTCACTTCAATAATCAATGGCACAATTTACTCCAATGCCTATTCTCTTTAATGGCACAACTTACCCCGCACCGGGGGCAAGTTGTGCTACGAGTTGTGTTTCTTTTTTTCAGAAAGCTATATTTCTTAAATACTATATTTCAGATCCAAAGTGATTGTTCCCAAGGATGCACCACATACTGAAATATAAGTACATATTTTAATTGGAAGCATTACTGTCATGGCCTCGCTTAAAAGTCACTTTAAGCAAAAACTGGCACATCTCACCCCACTCTCCCCTACCCCCAACATTTTATTTTAAGGTAAATTGTTGGCTAATGTTACTTGAACGTGACGGAAATTCATTGTAACTTGAAGTCGGCAAGTAATAGGTTGCTATTAGGTAGCCAGATAATTAGAATTCATTTGGATATTCATGAGCAAAATAATCCTCCTCAAGTCAAATAAAATCAACCAAATAAGAAAACAATCTCTTAAAATGGGTCATGTAAAGATTTTGGTAGCCTATCTAATCATGTTTCAAATTAAACCAGCATTAAGATGCATGCAATAGGCTATGTGGTAGGCCTACAAGTTATGGTGTGGTTAAAAACAAGTCTACTGAAATTCGGGATAGGTTATTTACAACTCCTTCACTCATGGCAACACTTATAGGCTACGTCTCCAAGCTCGAAGCGTGGAGATGCAGGCTAACCTTAGACATTTAGTTGTGTTTAGTAGACGAACAGCATATCACGATATTTTCGTTCCAACTTACTTTTCCATCAAAAAAATTGAGCTGTTTGCCACACAATAACACAGAATGGATCAGTGACATGGTATTTGTATTATGTGGACAAAAGACTATGTCTCATTTCAGACACTCACTTCTCAGGTAAAAGTAGCCTAACTGTGTCGCTAATACACGTATCCTAGACCCAGACTGAGCCTGTGCATTGTGGCACCAGAAGCAGAATGTGTTGTTATGTTATCATTCCATGCCAAAGAATGCCCAGTTTTATTTCAACAACAACCCTTTACAAGACCATCCAAGCCTTTCTTCTTAGCAAATTAAACGGCCAAACGTCGCCGTAGTCAGAGACAACACTAATCAATCTGAGTGGCCGCTGCCGCCAAATTTCGCTCCTCATTTTATCCAGTTTGAAAATTGCAGGACTACTGCGACGTTTGGCCGTTTACTTTGGATTGGATGGTCTTGTAAAGGGTGGTTGTTGTCCCTGGTATGTTAAATATATGATCCTGGGCTTACTTTAAGAATGTTATGGGGTTTGTCCAATAAGCCTATATTTGTTGACCTAGCAGGAAATCATCGATTCATTTCTAAAGCACAAATCTATTCACAGGACCGACTGATATTCAATTTTTTGTTTGAGATAAAGGGAAATAAACTGTTTGTTACTGCATTATTTTAACCTTGTATAGACCTGCATTGGGGACATTCTTCTAGCTTGGATCAGACACAGTCTCCTTCCTCTTCTTTTTATAGTTTTATAGTTTATCACCATTATTTGACTTTTTCTACAGTGTTGTAAAATTATGTTTTAGTTGCTGTTTTTATGTATGCAGTAGATCATACAATCGATTTCGTAGGGGTCAGTATCACAACAGACAGCCTGTTGGCCCCACAGTGCTTAGAAAGGGTTGTGTTTAGTTCCAAACCCACCAAACACTGAGCATTTGACCTAAGGGCTGATTGAGATGGGCAAGACCCAGACTGAAGACTTTATGCAGCGTTTTTTCCCCCACATTATTGTTTCATGATGAGGATTCTGGTTTCATTGCACTTAACCTCACCCACCTTACCTCCGTTTCATCTGATGAAGTGAACAGTTTTGTGGACTTTTCTTCACCTCTGAACGTCAAATCAAGGGTTTAGGGGTTATTCTTATGAAGCCGAGGGCTGTGCAAAATGGCAGCAGGGACTCAGCTGAATAATTAAATACGGGAAGTTCTTGAATGGATCCCCCTTGCAGTTTTTAGCTGCTTATAAATGCGTGAGCTAAACAACTAAATTTGTAATAACAAAGGATCAATTCTTCTGGTTATAAACCTGTTTTCATTTCAGTTGATGGCCTAAAATACTTGACCGTTTGTAACTGACGAAATGTGCCTGCAATGATCAACTACTTGATACCTGAAAGGAAGGCATGTGGATTTTGATTTAAATGATTAAAGTGTATTCAAATTGCACAGCAGGCGTTCAGCCCAAATTTATATAACTGAATGGTAAAAATAAAATACTCATAATGATCTAAATGACTGCCTGATACGTGTTTTGCCTCTGTCTCTAAAGCTTATTGGTGACAGGAATTGCAATAAACCTTGTCTCTTGCTGAATGGTTTTATTAGTTTTGTAACACTGCCAAAAGCAGACTTTTGTGATCATTGAAATGAATGGGGATTCATTATAATGCACTCCTCTGCCTCAAACGCATGGATGTCACCAGCTGTTGGGCCCAAGCCTCGGTGGAAAATGTCCAAAAACCTTAATTATCATGCTTAATCATCCATGGAATTGAGACTGGGGAGATTCCACTGTAACAGACTGTCAGTGTAAAACACAGTCATTGCATTTAGCAGTGTATTTAGAATCTAATTTAGACCAACAGAATCCACCAGAGCCGGTAGTCATTATTGGTTTGGTTATTGCCAGATAATCTTAGTCTGCTCTTGACAGAATTGACATCCATTTACACCAGGCAAGTAAATCATCACAGTTGTAGCGAAGGGCTTTTGTATGATTGAGAGAGTCTTTGTGATGATTGGACATGTCAGTGTTGTAATAACACGCTGCAGCGTCATCTAATCAGTGTTATAGCTGGAGGTTTGACAATATTCCTGAACATGCCTTCTGAAAGAGGCGATCTATTTCAAAAGATGTTTTTAGAATACATGATATTAAGACAAAACGCCACACTTAAAATTGCAGAGCAGTGAAAAACATTTCTGACATTGAAGGCCATAAATGTCTGCAGTACCTTACATCTCCACATGGTGGCAAGCTGCCTCTTTCGTTTGAAATGCCGATTTATTCTTTTCAGTTTTCATATGAGCACTCGGCGAAAAAGAAAGACAAGGCCAATGTACCAGCAAAGTGAGGGCTGAATTTCTATGTATCTTATTTCCTTTCTTCTAATGACAATACTGAACTCCATTCCTGTGAATTTGAAGCTTGACCTATGATTTTACTGATGTAAATTAGTATGTTTCAGTTGATTTAGCAATTTAGTTGAGCCTAAATCACATACAGGCACGTTTTTGTTCTGTATGTTGCTTAACTGAGGAGTAAGGGTATTGAGGAATAGACTAAGCATTAGTACCCGTCCTCTCCCATCCTAGAGTCACCTCTAGGATCCCTCTCTGTTTCGGATTCAACCAGGTGGCGGCTGCATTGTTTGTCTTGGGCGTTTATGTATGCAGGAGGAGAGTGTGTTCCTGAAGGCTGACTTTCTTAAAGAACAGATGGTGTTAGCACAAAAACACCAATTAGCAGGAAGTGGGTTGGCTCCTCCGCCACGTGGATCTGGGTGCTCGGTGCTGGGCGCCTTCTGCACGGAGCTGACAGGTTATGTCAGGGAGATACACTCCCGCTGAACAGATTGGGAGTGACATATGTCAGGGAGCCAAAGGCTCGGCGTGCCCAATGAGAGGGGAGCTGGAGACTCCACATAAACTCAGCATCGCCCTTTTCACCCCCAGGTGAGTGACCTGATCAACGGCTGGGCCTCCGAAGCCCTGACGCCCGTGAGTATCCCCCTCTTCTCCAGCACAAATCTACATAGACACACAACCAAGCACCAGAGTGGCGCTGTAGGTAGGACTGACAGCTCTATATTTAGAATAGTATCCTAGAAGTTAAGTTTCCGATGTTGTTGGAATGTAACATTAACTACCTGTTTTTATTCTGTAGTATGGCTCATGGTGTTGGACAATAACCTTGACACACCCACTGACTAGCTTAATTTGTTTGCCTGACGATACACTCCCATGGTACTAGATATGGTTCTCCACATGTTTTACAAGCAGGGATGACTCATCTTTACTCTGTATCTTTGTTCTGAATAAAAACCAAACTGATTGTCCTGGGTTGTTCATGTGAACAGTTATGGGTACTGATGTAAAACATACTAAACATGGTTTTATATTGTACTGTACTTAGAAAAAAAAAGAAAAAAAGAAAAGTGTGGTGAAGTCATTTTAAGTTATGCTTCAGTATACTGCAAGGAAATACATTTTCATAAAAGTAGCTCTTAACACACTTGAAATGCTAACCTAAGTATAGAAGAATGTTACAAATACACATACAACACATATACTGTATACACAAATGCATTTGTATAAACTTAAATTTATATTATGTCTCAGCAGGCTCTAGTATATTTCAGAAAGTTATATATACTGTATATGTATATTCATATTGTATTATTAAAGAGACTATTTACAACAGAAAAAAAATGTTTTCACAGTACTGAGAATACTATATTGATGAAAAAGTTAGTTAATTTGCTTGTAGCTGACCAGGTCTTAACCCAGAATGTGCTGTGTTAAGACATCACTTTAGAAAAATGTATTCATTTTATCTGATCGGATACACCAAATTACCATTCCAATTATTGTCTTGATATTATTTTGAATATGACATTATGGTGTATAGTCTTTCTAACTGGACATAAAACCGTTGTCTTGTTCATCATTTCTGTTGTGTATTTGTAGTCCATGTACTGCTTGACTTGATGCTTGACATGGTGCTGCATGGTCAACATGGCCAGAGAAAACCTACAATATGTCACAGACAGGACATTGCAGATGGATTTTTAAAATGTAATAAAAGAAATTGAGGGAAAATTAATTATTTAAAAAAAGGAAAACCTTCTAGACCTACAGTAAAGCTACAATAATTGTTTAATCTCGAAGGAAGCTCGTTCTTCTGTGCATTTAGATTCTTTGTTTCAGATTTGTTTATGCAATTGCTGTGAATGTAGGTGACTTGGGAATGTAGGTGAAATGTAAAGAAATACATGAAAATCTGCAGGAACAGTAGAATCAGGAAGAGTAAATTGCACAGTAAAATTGGGAAACACTGTTTATTCACCAAGACTTTGGAGTTGCAAAGATAAGCATCTTTAGGCCTTGTCAACAAAAAACACTTAGTACATCTTCAATCTTAAGGCATGGTTCAATGCCAGGTGCCACAAACATATGTGAATATAAGATCTGACTTATCATCTGTCTCTAATTTTAGTTGTATTCAATTGTTGAAAAAGAGTATTAAGGTGGCCATTAACATAATCATAATTATAATAATAAAAACACCAATAATACAAATAATATTGCGTCCAGTGAAGCATGTGGAAATCATACCGTATAACTTAACTTCCTCTGCACTTTGTGTTTTTTAAAACATGTACATTATAATAGTCATCTTTCTAGGTCAAGTGCAGATTTAATAAAGGTATTTTAAGTATGGCTATGATACTTTTGAACTGAAACCTCTGCAAAGATTGCAGAAATGTGGAAGTTTAAACTTTATTATTCTTTGTCAAATTGTGTTTGTTTTTTATTGTATTCGTTATGGATAAAATGTTTCCTGGTGACTGATATGTTGATATTCTGACCATGAGTATCAATAAAATGTCATCGTTCATCTCTCATCAATCCATCAATCACTGTGCTTTCCTCGTGGAATGGGAAAGTCAGAGATGTTTTTCTGCTTAAGGAAAGAAGGAAAAAAAACAGCATTTGGCACTCACGCTAAATTGGCCCTTCAATCATTTCCTGGTTCAAGAAATTGATTACTCTTTAACACTTACGTCAGGAAAGTGTTACAGATCCATAATTTATTCAAAGAATATGTAATATTGATAACTTTATGTACTGCACTTGTGTGTTCATTGTGTCCATCCAACATCTGCCCCCATGCTTTCCCCATCCCCCCTCCCTCCCTCCCTCCCGCATTTAGCCTTAATGCATTTCAGTGCTAAAAACATTGCCAGATGACCATTACACAGACACAAACAGCTGAGTACATCTTTAATGCACGTTAACCTCTTTGCTGTAAATGGCTGGCCTTTCTAAGCACACAATATCTCCTGTCTCCCCGGGGAGACCAGGATCCCTGGACTACATCCAACTCTGCTCACCACAATGTCTAATTGAAGAAGACTTCAAACTACAGCGACCTGAAAAGGTTCAGAAATGTATCTGTGTTTCTGTGTCTAAAAGTAAGGAGAGAGAGAGAGAAGGGGAGAGGGAGAGGGAGAGAGAGAGAGAGGGAGAGAGAGAGAGAGGGAGAGAGAGAGACGCACAGGCATATTTCCAATGTATTTCATCACTGCTTTGCAAAGAACTGTCCTTATGTCATCAATATGCAAATGGATGAAATCGCTAAGAGTGCCGGTGCTGTTCCCTAAAGTGCATTCATTAGAAACAGTTAGCATAATTGATTCCCAGAACTGCAATAAAACTGGTCACTCTGAGAAGCTCCCCAGGTCCACGGGGACGTCGTAGACCAAGTTCCATCATAAATCATTAAGTGGAGCCAGTGGCCAATGGACTCGCCCCTGTCCCCTGGGACGCGGCCAGCAGTATTCCTGTCACTGAAGTCTAAATCATGGGACATGACAGGAGGCTTTGCCTGACATTCACCCTGCCTTTAAACCCTGGGCCTCGTAAAAGTTCTCCAATGTCTCTCTGCGGCACGTCAGTGTCCTCTGCTTTCATGTGTAGACAGTGTGTGAGGTTTTCGTATATCTTGGAGTACTACAGGCTTGTGACTGGCACCTACAGTAATTGGCACGTCTAGTGTGTCCTGCTGTCAAATGGTTACTGGTTGACTTGTCTGTGAACACTGGTCATGTTTTGTAGACCGTGAACTGTTGAGGAAAAGACAAGGTGCCATCATTTTTATCAGATTTGGTCACCACTCACATCTGCGCTCTCACCTGTCATTTTGAAAAGTAAAAAAATAAATATATATATTATAAAATAAATATTCATATTTCTCTACTAATCTGTGGTATGGGTGTCATTTCTGCATGATTCCGATCATTTCGAGCATTTTTATTATCAAAATCGCTGAATTTGCGCATTTCCGGTTCCAGAAAACAGGGACGTGCAGTGGGCTGAGGCATTGGTGTCTATGGGCAGGGGAGACAGTGCCTCAGTAGGAGTTGCGCAATCACTCCAAACTGGGTTTTACGCATGCGTGCGCAAGCGTAGAACCTTTGAGTTGAGCTCAAAATGCATTGAAAAATATTGTTAGTGAGACAGGCAGTACCACTGCCTCAGGAAAGGAGGCGAGCGAGAGCGCAATTGTCGGGTATATGTTGGTTCTGTGCATCTGACAAATGAAATACTTAAACTTGAACCAGGCAGAGCCATTTGAACCCTACAGCAGGAGGAACCAGGAAGCGACAGGAACAATGCTTACTGATTAGCCTTTCTTTGATTGTTTCCTTGTAAACCTTGAGACAATATTTCATTGGGGAGGTTCCCGCTGTGTCTGAGGGTGTGTCACTAGCAAGGCACTATTGTCCTTTAATGTTTGACGAATAAAGTCAACTCATGTACCGCAAAGTTGACCAGGAACATTTCCTCATAGGTGTCAATGCCATTCTTTTTTTGGTCATTTATATTTCTTAGCCAACACAATTACCTGCAAGGCAGGAAGCTTTGTGAATTATTACAACATTAGTTATGCACAGAATATGTTAAATTCATTATGCTATGAGTTGGGGATTTTGTTGTATTGCAAATACAGTGACAATAAAGGCTTTTTCTATGTATATTTCCCACACCAGCCAATCCTCTCACTGTCACATGCAAGTAGTTATGTCAAACATTCTTACCTTACCAATGCAACAACTACCCAACTATAATTCTTGAGCAGCAGGTTACTTACAACAACAGTGCACAACTGGCTGGTGAGACGCAAAACGTGCCGCATGTTGCACCCAGAATCCATGAAGGCTCTCCTTCACAGAACAACATGCGCTCTGCTCTCCCTCTCCTCTCCCATCCCTCCCGCTGGGCAGATATAGTACACTGTTCCTGCCCTGCGTATCCTGCCTTTTCAGTGCACGTGGCGGTCAAAGGCCTGTAAGCCCAACTATAATTCCTGAGCAGCAGGTTACAACAACAATGCACAACTGGCTGATAACAGCCGTCACATGCGTTGCATGCTGTACCCAGAATCCGTAAAAGCTCTCCTTCACAGTACAACATGCGCTCTCCCTCTCCTCTCCTATTCCTCCTGTTGGGCAGACTAACGTACACTGTTCCTGCCTTTTCAGTGCACGTTTCTTGGATCCCTTGAAGCAGAACCATCTACATAGAGAACCATATCAGGGTTGTGCAGGCCACGTTATCCACCTCTGCACAATCATGTGGTTTTCCATCCTCTTCTATAGGGAGTAGCAGCACTCAACACATTACATTGCTGTACCTTGATAGAGTGTAGACCACACAGAATCATCACTCAACACATTACATTGCTGTACTTTGATAGTGTGTAGACCTCACAGAATCATGTGATCCCTTCACGTCCGCGCCAATAATGACATTGGCATCTCGTATTTTTTGGTATCCCTGCGATAACAGTGGTGCTGGTTGCAAGTTTCATGGAGTAAACCCCAGTCACTGCTCCCCGGGCGCTCAAAAGCAGCTCACTGCTCCGGGTTAGTGTGCTTCACTGTGTGTATCAGCAAAATGCAGAGATAAAATTCAGAGTGTGTGTGTCACTATCTCTGCAGTAAACAGTCACTTGTCACTAGGGCTCATTTTTCATTCTCAGGATAGGGCTGTGGAGTAGGGGTGTTGACCCATTGGAGTGGGAACCGATGACATGGTAAGTAGGCTTTTTTCAGTGATGACAGACTACCAAGAACTGTGATACAGCTATGATTTTATTCATATAAAAGGGAGAAAGCAAACATTTCTCAATGACAGGAAAAAAGAGCAAGAAGCATCGACAAAAGCTTTAAAGTGAAGGGTTGTGTTGTCAAATGGCTATCGAATGTGGAGCCTGAGGTTGGGCCAAGCTGTACAACATTTCTGCATTTGACACAAGACCCACAGGCCTCGGTTCTATATTTTAAGGATGTTAGACCATCCATGCCAATATTGAACTAGACATGTTCCATTGTAGTACCTAATATAACCGCCACACAAAGTGAGACAATGAGCATGGATGGGTCATGAAATCAAAGGCCCCTGAACATGAATGCCTCCTGGGCCCTCCAACTCCTGGACACATAGTGATGTGATTGGTAGAGCAAGGCGCGGATTTGATTCCCAGCTAACATGCATACTAATTAAAGATATATATCTGTAATGTAAGTCACTGCATTGATTAGGCGGGGGGCTTTCTGACACGAGGAGGAAGTGTCTGACACATGGGCCTAATCCCCACAAGGCGAGGGGTTGGCCAGGGGCTCACAGCGTTCTATGACAGCGTTGTAATCAGCCACCTGAACTCCTTCATAAGTACCGTAGACGGTGGTCCACTTTGTCTCACCATTGCTGTAGGTACGGCCAAGGCGAGCCTTAAAGGGTATGTCTAATGTGAATGTCCTGCCTTGCAGCGCAACAGTGCACATCATGTTTGGGGACACAGTGATTTGCACCTGGAGGCTGTTGGTTTGAGATTGAGAGAGGGATGTTTCCTGAGTCGTCTGAAAAGTCTGCTCCACACCAATGGTGATTTCATGACTTGATATGAAAGGGACCTTCACCTTAAAAGTGGTGCTGGTTGCAAGGGTCATGGAGTAAGAGAATTGCCACGTGTTTGTTTTTGTTTGGGATGTAGACAGTGTGACAGTCATTATCGCATCATTGCAGTCTCTGTTGGTTACAGTGTGTCCATCAACAGCGAATGGGGGAGTTTTTATGATGCTGCTTTGATCAACGTAATACTCTACATCTTTAATCACCTGCTCATATACATCAGTATTTATTGTCAAAGCCAGGTAGGATTTTCTGTACCATGTAGTGTACCCACGAAATGTACCACCAGAAAACGATGTCAACCAAGGTAAAAAAATTGCATCTCCAGCATAAACCAATCCTAAACCATACTGGTTTTTTGCAACATAATCCATCTCTGAATTTAAACATGTTCTGACTGAGTTTTCCGGAACATACCCATAAGATCCCCATTTCCACTCCAGATATGCAAATTCATCTTTGTTTACGAGGAGGTAAAAACCATTGGTGTACCACAAGCTAGGGTAGCGTGCGTACAAGCAATAATCACCATATCCGCTGTGGTAGAATCCAGTCTCACAGCCACTAAATGTTCTGCATAGGTAATCGTACCGCTGGGTGTAGCTGTTCCAGATGCCCACTGCTCCATTGGGCACTGATCCGGAAAACCACTGCCACTCAAGGTTGGGGTTGTCATCGAAGGTAAATGGAGGGAAGACATTATGGCGAGTTTTAGTCTCATTGAAATCAACAAATACAGCTGTGGTCTCATTCTGAGCTGAAGGGGCAGGTTCTTCAGGAAGGTTTGCTAGGAGGAAAGCACAAAACCACAAAGGTCAAAGGACAGCAATCCGCTCTGTGTACCAACAGAGTCAGAACCATGCTTCAGGATCCAGGAAAAATAAACACTAAGCAAAGTTTACAACTGAAATGTACTTTCCAGCAAGATATCTTACTTATGTACCCAGTCCTGTGACCAGTTTTTACATTTACTTTACATTATTGTTATGTACATACAGTCATTGTTGTATCCCAATAATATGCAAGGCAGCTGCTATACTGATTGCCTTGTGTTGGGGTACTGAGTTATTAGCTTTTGATTAGCCTGGTTTTGTTTTAGTCGAATGAGTGGCAGAGACATGAACGACACTGAAGTGAGAAACAAGTAGCCCACAACTGCTAAACACAACATGACTGCCCCAACCACAGAACCTGAGCAGCAGGATAGCAGCGGTGAGAAAAATGCTCTTAGGCAACTTTGTGATTAGTCCATTTACTGATTTCTGAAACAAGACATTTGGACACTAGAGCAGAAGGAACCAGGCAGAGACTTTTGGACACTACAGCACAAGGAAACAAGCGACAGGAACAATGCTTACTGATTATCCTTTCTGTGTTTTTTTCCATGGAAACCTTGAGAGAAGTCATCGTTGGGAGGGTTCCTGCTGTGTCCGAGAGCGTGACACGAGCAAGGGTGTGGTCCGTGGCCAGGACCAAAACAGTGAGAGCTACTACCAGGTAGGACCTCATCTGAGAAAGGAAAAACACTGAAAATTCATTCATATTTATATATTCCATTTTATCTATGTCACGGACCTCAGGATGTAAAATGAGTTAGAGTTTATAAGGGGTTAACAGGGATTAAACAAGGCAGACTGGATTCTTAAACACAGGAGAAGGAGACACAAATGACAGGGTCCAAACACAGGGAAAGCACAGAAAATGCTCAGAAGATATATGTTTAACAAAGGGAAACTAACTGGAAACGTGAATGCAGTGCAGCTGGGAGAGTGAGTGAGTGACGGCACACTCACACTATTGCGTTGGAATGCATTGATCTGTCAAGGTTGACTGATCCCCATTCACTTTGAATAGGCTGACGTCATCCATTGCCGAACTGGTCCCATGTTTTTTAGTCTCTTCTTATAGACATCTGATCGTCGATTGAAAGATGTTCCACGCATAGACACTACAGAGTTTTTAGTCGCCATACTCTCAGACTCAAAGTCTCTGCTAGCTATTTTGCTCTCGTAGATGGGCCATTCTACCGAATTCGTGTAATATGCAGTCCCTCAACAATAAAAACTATTTACAAAACAATTAGGTATTTAGGCATAGATGTTTAATTAGAAAATGTTATGGTCTATATAAGCCCAATGCATTACATGAGATAGTGATAAGCTAAATATATACAAAATCATCATTTATAGGGTACTTTCTATTGGGAAGTAGCTGTCCCCAACCCTGACATCTAAATTTCAATGCCTTTAAATAACACTTTTCAATTTTTTAAGATTTTTTTCAAGGTTTTAATTTCAAAGATCTTTATGATTGGGTTGAAACAGAACTTGGAATATTTAGATTTATTGTGGGTTTAATTTTTAAATCAATTTACTATACTCAAAAAATCATGTCCCTAGTTTTCATGTCACTACCGAAACACAAGAGTTTTAGTCCGTTGGCTGAGCCTGTGTTTTAGCCACGACTCTGCATTTTTGACCATGCAGTGACACTGCATCTCTGTCCCTCATGGTTGAATAGTAAGTGGCTAAATCCCATAGTTTTTATATAAATGTGTTCCAAAGTCTGAAAATCGACGTGTAACCTTAAGAATTGTCACTACCGAAACGCATGTTTTCTTCAATTAAGTAAACCTTTTGGGGTTTCATGGAAAATCTTATGTTTGTATGTGTGTTCACCTCTTCAAAGATGTGTTTGCAAGCCGTGTGCGTGCTAGAATTCTTTATTTATGCTTAAAGTTAGCTAGAATTGTCACTACCGAAACAGTCACTACCGAAACATATGGTAGTGACCAGATGATTTCGGTAGTGACAAAATGAAATGGTAAGTAGTTCAATCCCATCATTTTTAAATAAATGTGTTCTGTGGACTAAAGGGCGGCCCAGAGCACCTTTTGGATGATTTTGGGAGAGAAATTAACATCCATCCAACAGCGCAGTCACTACCGAAACAGTGCAGTCACTACCGAAACAGATAAATTGAACTTGAAAATTTGGTAAAAACTTCATTTCTATGGATTTCATTGTGAAAACCTTCAAGAAATATTTGTAAAAATACTCTTCAGAGAAGGGAAGGAAACACAATCTGAACAGGTCAATAATAATACTTTTTTACTATAGTAAATGTGATGTTTCGGTAGTGACAATTTTTGGAAGAGGAAAAACATTCCAACACATTCTGAAAATACAATATAAAACTTGACTGTTCTTTTACTAGATATGTGTACTTTAGATATGGTACAATATACATACGGACCAAGTTTTGGGAATAAACCATAAAAAAATTCAAAATATATCCGACATGACTTTGCATCAATTCGGTAGAATGGCCCAGATATGTGATATTTATATGGGATGTGAGGGAATGACAAAAGGTCTCTGATTCGACCAGTCCAGTCGCGATGATATAAGAAACCCTGTCATTGGCCATGGGCGCATTGAAGTGCGCCCATGTCTCGAACCATAAACATATATACATAGACACCCCATTGGTCCTTGGCTCGCGTGTCAACTGGCCGCCATCTTGGGGAGTCGATGACTTGCCTGTATATATGTCTATGGCTCGAACTGTCATCCGCCAATGAGAAGCTGTCCTTGCTCAAATGTTTCTGCCCATTTTTCTGGCTCTCATAGACTTCCACTTGGCCGGCGCCCAGAGTGGCTTGACTCAGTGATAACGAATGGCAATATATTATATTTGATCTCATTTAAGTGGTTGTTGACAGGGGCTTACGGTCTCCCGCACACATTTAACACGTTCAAACAGTTCATTTCTTATTTTAATTATTTGATAATAATGTTTTTTGACACTGTCTACAATGTTTGTAATATTCAATGATATTCAATGTAATATTCAATGGCTACCTTTATTGTTCAATTTTATGTCCACACAACTTATTAAGGACTAGCTAACTATCTAAATAACATTACACCTGATCAGCCCAGACCAGAGCACTCTTGTTCTATTTAATACAAAAGTTATATTTCAAAGCAATATCCCAAAGAAAACGTTTAAAATATGTTTGTTTGTTTTTCATTAGCAGAGCGTTGTTGGTACACACTCTGCAACAAGAGTTAGCCACACACACACTCTGCAACAGGAGTTAGCCACACACACACTCTGCAACAGGAGTTAGCCACACACACACACTCTGGAACAAGAGAAGCCATACATACACACTGACTGTTCTGGACATCATTTGACTTACAGACTGCTTCTATCCCACTGCCTTTGTAAGTACTACCTTTCCCATCCTGTCACAGTGCCCATCTTACACAAAAAGGCTAGGGGAAGCCACTTTTGAAATAAAATGTATAAAGTATATGAAAACTAAATAAATTAATTTCTGTATGTTTCTTCTATTCCACCCAGGAGTGTAAAATAAAATAAAATAAAACAAAGCACTATCTTACCTTATTGGTTCAGATAGAGAGCACTGTTTGATTGTACTCAGCAATGAGAGTTCACATCTGACATATCTGGATAAGTGTAGGCCCCTTTTATAGCAGGTGTGCAGACTTGCACATTGTAAAGATTTCAAACCAAGATGTTTGAGCTTTAAACCTTGTAAACATAAGTGTTAGCTATACATATGTGAGTTTAGCATTCAGAAAGTGTGTGTGGTTTCACTACTACATATTTATAATTTCAGAATGTCCTTTCCCTCTCCAAAACGAGTGTTCCTACACAATGCATATTGATGAGTACCAAGTGAGAAATTGCATAAGAAGATGATTTCTGTTTGGGTTTATTTGAATGGTCTCAATCTAAGTGGTAGAGTGATCTCAGTCCCGCAGCTGAATAGATTTAGCCTGGATACCAGCCCGAACTCCGCCCACAAAAAAATTTGGACAAGAAATCATATGATGCAGGACCATGTGTGTGTGTGTGTGTGTGTGTGTGTGTGTGTGTGTGTGTGTGTGTGTCTACAAGGAAGTCCTTTTTTACTCAGTTATGGCAGACCTGAAAGTTGTAAATTTGGTTTTTACCTGCTTGGTCTCGCGCCCTGTACCCTAAAGTTGCAATGCCAGGTGCACCAGGCATACTGTGGCAGTGACACAGATTCCATTCTTCATATTAGTCAGTCTACCACCAAACTGATTTTGAAGCTGTTATTTTGAGGTCAAGTTGTTGCATAATATTACTTTAAATGTTATGTTACTGGAACACAGTTGTTGATTCAAATAGTATTTTACTGAAACACACTGAACACACTGGAACACTGGGACACTGAACACACTGGAACACTGTTGGACTTTGAACTATGCTCCATATGACACCTTTGCCAGCCTTACTGAGTTATTGTAAACCAGGCCTCTCACTGTAGTTTCTCGGAAATCATGTGATGCAGGGATGTGTATAGGATTAAGGTCTGGACTTTGATCAAAGATCAAACATTAAATCAGTACCACTGTTCCACATGTCCTTTGTGATTGTGCACCCTGTACATCAGCCAACATCACTCTGTATCTTGGGCTTTCTAGTGGGAAACACATGTATATTTCTAGGCGCTGCAAAAATACTGACATTTATTTTAAGGTTTATACCACCACAAATCCTAAACTGAAGAGCAGGTATAACTAGTACACATGCATCTGTTTTTTTTTGCCCTGAACATTTCCTTGGAGTGTGGGGGGGTGGGATGGTGGGGCGGCAGATGTGTGTTTACGTGAGTGTATCTGTGTGTGAGAGCGAGGGCCGGGGGGTGGGGGGTGGGGGGGGTGGATGGTGGGGGTCCAATTGCATTGCATCCTTTCTTTTCTAATTAAAATCCTCCGAGTCTCAGTGCGACTGATCCAGAACACCGTGGCGCCGGTCGCGGAGGGAGGCTCGTGATGTATCGCTGCGTCGCAAATAGAAAAGACTCATCACCTCCAGCAGCCATAACGCAGATGGCCAGAAAATTGGCTTTGTGTAGAGGTGTGGATTCAGGCATGAATATTAATAGAAGACAGATGTAAACGCATATTAATATCCCTTCACTTTTAGTGCAACCTGAAATTATAATGCCTCCACTTAGGAGAGCACAGGGGTTGCATCCGCAGAAGTTGTTCACCTCTAATGCACTGCCAGATTATTATTATTTCTTTGTGTGGGGACTTTGTGTGGGGACTTTGTGTGTGTGTGTGTGTGTGTGTGTGTGTGTGTGTGTGTGTGTGTGTGTGTGTGTGTGTGTGTGCTTGTCTGTTTGTGTGCGTGTGTGTGTGTGTGTGAGTGTATGTGTGTGTGTGGGTTTGTGTGTCTGTGTGTGTCCAAGTACTCCTCATGTATTAAGTGCTTTTGGAGAGATACACTGCTGCTGAGAACGGGGAGCTGATCTGCTTTGGGCACAGGTTATATCCATCCCATTCATCACGAGCAGGGACAGGTGCACACTGCCAACACTAGAGCGACCACACTGTAGTTACCTGCAGGCTGGGAGCAATTTCTCTAGATTGTCCAGCACCATACTGTCCAACTGGCCATTTGTTTCATAGATTTCTATTATATTATGTTGTGCATGTGTGTGTATTTATTTGTTTGTGTGTACAGGCTACTATAAATCTATGTGTATGAACATGTATAGGCCATACCTAACACTCTTAAATGATCAAAGTAACCTTCTATAGCATGTGTTAAATGCATTTGGCAGACATGCTGTCTGGATTTTAAAGTTCACCAAGAATGATTCTGCTAATGCTTTTGTAATAACTTACAGCAGATGATGATGGGTGGCTCCACTACACAAGCATATCATTTGTAAATCACAGGTAAATATATTTGCATACATAATGCATTTTATAATATGAAATGTTCCCTGTGAAACCCATATAAACTGTGAGATTAGAGATACCACCAGTGATGTATACGTGAGTGCACTGTTCCTGCTGGGGGCCCTGGGTCCTTTACCCAGGTGAGAGCCAGCAGGTCCTCAGCCCAAAGCAAGCACAGCTGATTCAACCAATCACCCTCCCCATTAGGGTCTGATAATTGTAATCAGGTGGGCTAGACTTGGGCCTGATCAAAATGACTCACAATGGTAGCTCTAAGACTGAGAAATACCATCTCTGGTTTGAGCCAAAGAAAATTGATTATTAATTTTGTTTGACAGACTTACCGTTTTTTAATGTATGGATTGATTCCAGTATTCAAAATGATTAACTAATATATTTAAAGCTATTGTATGAAACATTAGTGTGTTTACGAGGTACATAATCTCAAAACAACAGCCTGCTGGGAAGCAGGACTTGAGGATGTTTCTGTGATGTGTGGTGATCTGAGTAATATCAGGAAATCAGAAAGAAAAGACAAACACTGAAGTTACTTAGAAGATGTTTTCGCCAAATCAATTCGGCTGAGATGCCTGCCCATGAGTGTCATCAGGACCGTAACCACATGTTGATGAAGCTTTAATAAGTCTTCACTGATTATCCACCACTAGATGGCACTAGTGCAATCCAACACAATTCTATCCAACTTTGCAAGAATGCAACCGTTTCCCCCAAAAAACAGATTGCACCATAATGCTAAATGACAAAGAGCGCATTAAAGAGGGTAACAGCACGCAGTACCTCAGAATCTGTCTTTTTATTAATGTCGGACAGGTGCCCGTCTGGAGTTTAATTTGAGCAGTTTGAATGATCTAGTGTCTGTGTCTGTCTGTTTGTGTGTGAATGAGTGAGAGTGCATGCATGCATAGATGTACATAAAGTATGGGAATGTCGTGTTTGTGTGTATATGCATGCTTCAGTATGAGTGTGTGTGTGTGTGTGAGTGCATGTGTGTGTGTGTCTATGTCCATTTGATTGTGTATGCAAACATGTCTATATCTTGGGGTGGTGATATCCTCTCTGCTCTGATATTGCCCTTCTCTCTTAATGGCACGAGGCTCATAAAGTCAGAGGGTCTTGGAGCTGCTCAGCTGGATTACGGCTCGCTTTGCCTGAATGTAAATGTGGAAAATGAATGGCAGTTAATAAAAAAGAGCACTAAATCAGAGGCCATTAAAGGCTGGGGCCTCTCGTGGAGCAGGAGGGTTCTGGAGGCCTTAGTACGTAGGATAGGATCACCACGGTGACTGTGTGTGTGTGTGTGTGTGTCTGTGTGTGTGTGTGTGTGTGTGTGTGTGTGTGTGTGTGTGTGTGTGTGTGTGTGTAGGACAGGATCACCACGTTCATTTAATTCTCACCCTCAAATGAGCCAGAAGGCCAATAAAGGTCGATTAAGCAACTGGGCCACCATTTCCTTTTTAGTGTTATGACCTCCCACGCAGGCTACGGCACTCACACACTGGCCCCTAGCTTTGAGATTACTAAATCAGGATGTAGTTCAGCATCACCCCACGCTTTTCATTCACATTTTTCTTCAAAAGGTTGGAGTGTAAAAGCTAAATTAAAAGTGCTGGAAAAGGCAAGAAAATAAATTGTCACACATGTGTGTACTGTTCCTTTTGAATGGTAAACCTACTGAATCCTCCCTCTTTACTCAGTGGGTAGGTGATAATAAACTGAAGTACAAGTCATACAAATGAAAATAAAACAACATATTTCCCCCAACACCAGCATTGTTCGCTCAATGCACATATAGCACAAAAGGAAACACTCATCGAGACAAGTTCATCTCATGAATGTATTTTATAAAGCGTTTACACTGTCCTCTCCTTGACTTTTACAAACTGCCTGCCTGCTTGTCTCTCTGTCTGCTCCTCTCCACTCCCTCTGCTCCATACATCTACATCTATTTGTCTAGCAGATGGCTTCATCTAAGACTTCATGCAGCACGGGGAAGGTATGTCATTAATATGTGTGTCTCCAAGAAAATCAAACCCATGACCTTGGAAGTTGCCGGCATCTTCCTCTGCCTGTTGAGTTATAGCGCTCCTCGGTAGCATCTTCCTCTGCCCGTTGAGTTATAGCGTCCCTCCGAAGCTTCCTGTTCTTATCCTGTGTGTCTCGCCTCATTGGCTCCCCATGAGCTCTACTTCCTGTTTGATCTTGTCGTAATTTCTTAATCTGTTCATCCAATTACCTCTCTACATATTTGGTGCAGATAATGATCTGTCTTGATATGCATTATCTATCTGATGTGGTTTGTTTTCATAGCTTCACCCCGTTTTGGGAGATATATTTCACAAACCAGCGCAGTGGCCGTGCACATTATACAGCAATCATGGACTGCTTCCTCCATGTTGTCAGAGACGATGATAAATGGCCGGGGTCAGAGGGTTGGTCAGAGGGGGGCAATGGGATTCCTCTGTTTCACTCCTGCTGTACTAAAGCACAGACACACATGACCCCTCTGAATAAATAATACTGCCATTTGACCATGTCTTTTCATGTTAGCCTTGTTTCTCCTCTGTAGCACCGCGCATGTGGAACAGCCTCCCGGACCAATTAGGGGCAACCCAGACACTAAACTGTTTTAAGACTGGCCTAAAAAACCTTTTTATTCAGAAAGGCGTTTCCTACTTTTTTTAAACGTATTATTCTTTAAACTATGCTTTTGTTATAGGCTGTTTTTAACTATGTAGCACTCTGAGATTCTGCACTACAAATTAAATGAATTATTATTATTATTATTATTATTTTCACTGCTCCCATATATTACCTATTGTATGGTGTGGTGTGATGTGATCATCATGCAATTACAGTTTACGAGTGGTGTTTGTGATGTATGTCTGCTGTTCATGCATCACTATAAAGCACATATAGTGGGGGTCACTGAGTGCATTATGAATAATATTGAAATACATGTGTATTGATCCCGTATTGATTGCTGTCTTGTGCACTGCAGTATTGACACAGCATTATGCTGATGCATCGGCTCATAAATGAATCATAAGGGCGTCCCTGGAGAGAAGTGCTTTGGGTTCAGTTCAGGGGGAGCGCTGCTGTTCTTCTCTCCCCCTCATTACTCATCGTATTTATGACCCCGTGTGGATAACACACTGGAATGCATTACACTATTCTGCACTTGTTTGTACCTTAAAAAATGCATCACTTACTTTTTTTTTTTTTTTTTTTTTTGCTGCTGGGCTGGATTCAAGTCAACATTCCCATGCAAATATCCTCTTTTCCTCTAGTTTCTCCTTTCACCGCGGCCCCAAGAGAGGTTTATAAATAAAACAAAGAGGAGATGTTATGAGGGGGAAAAAGAAAACATAGAACGTCTTAGCTGTTTTTTTTTTGCCTCTGTGTGGTCTGGCGACCTCTCCCACTGGCCAAGTCCAGCAGCTCCCAGCAGGCTCTGCCAGCCCTAGTGGTGCTGAACCTGGACTTAAGGAGGGGCTATAGAAAGATAGATAGATAGATAGATAGATAGATAGATAGATAGATAGATGGATAGATGGATAGATGGATAGATAGATGGATAGATAGATGGATAGATAGATGGATAGATAGATAGATGGATACTTTATTAATCCCGAGGGAAATTAAGGACATCCAGTAGTTTATACACTTAACTCACAAACACATGAATCACAATTAAAAACAATACACATAGGGAGAACATGTACACAGGGAGTGGGGTGTTTACAGGTTCAGGATAGATCTGGCCCGAAAGGAATGCTGACCTCACCCACACTGGCAGTCCGTGTCATCAAACTAGGCAATCTATCTTTCATGGGTACCGTCTCTGAAATATGCATGTGGCACGAAGATGTGCACGCCAGAGTGCCCATTCAATATGCATCAGTCTGGAATCCCAACAAATAGCTCTTGTAGTGAGGATTGCATCCCGGCCTAGTGCTATTGAACAAGCTACACAGCTGGACAATGTCTTGATAAATTACACGACTGAATGGGTTAGTGACCCACATTCTGTAATGTGATGTTTTTTTTTTTGCACAGGCAAAAAAGAGGAAAGGGTGGGGGGATGGGGGGGGGGGGGGGTTGAGGACAATGCCAGAGCAAACAGATGTTCCACTGCAGGAATGGTTTCAGATGGAAGCCTGTCCACAGCTAGATGACGACTGAGAAAAGGCAGAAACAACTCTTCATGATTCATTCAGCCCTGCTTTCATGGACAGCTAGAACACTTGAAACGTGCGCAGCCTTACAAAAAAAACCTTCCTGGTCTTCTTTTATGGCATGGTGGAGGCAGTTTAATGACCTCCACTAATGGCTTAGCAGTGCCCGGGCACAAAGACCCTATGCTGAGTGCCCGTGATGGCCGCTCGCAAGCCTGGCATGGAGGACGATGCCAGCGGACAGCCTGGCTTGCAAACCCCCCCCCGCTCATGAAGCCTATCTGTCTCTGCCACCCATAAGAGCCATCTGTCTTGTGCAGGAATCAATAGAAATGACAAACGAGGAGCGCTGGGCCTGGTGACAGGAGCGTGGAGGGGAGGGAGGGGAGAGGGAGCGCGAGGCCCTGATCCCAGGTGGCTCTCCTGGGCTCCGGTGTCTGCTGAACTGGCCTTAACCATCACCCTCTCCTCCTGGATCTTGGCTGTCTGGTGAACTCTGACCTCTCTGGCCACTTGAATCGATGTAATGAGGGCTTGGACGGGGATTTAAGGCCCTCTGGTTATTTTCTGAGGTAAATTAGGGTGTGATTGACTGCAGGGTTGTGCTGGACAGGACTGGGCCATCTTTTGATCCGGGGGCCCCCAGGAGTAATCAATCTATCACTGCTGGCGTGAGGCTGCCTGTCCTGTCCAACACTCTCTCCTCCTGCACAGACAGATTTCGGTTCTTGAGTTTATTCCAAAGCTCCATTTCTTGATGTCAATCCCCCATCACCACTGGAGCTATCATACTGTTCTGTTTGTTTATGAATGATGTGGCCAGCATGTCATTAAATTGTCTTGTCAGTATCTGCGATCTTGATACCAACATACAGATTCTCTCTCCATGACTGAGATTAATAATCAGATGATACTAGCATACAGATCCTATCTCCATGACTGAGATTAATAATCAGATGATACCAGCATACAGATCCTATCTCTGTGACTCCATGACTGAAATTAATAATCAGATGATGAGTGATGAGCCTCTCTGCAATAACACACTACAGACCACGGCTAAAATGTTTTTGATAACACTCGGGATAAGCAAATTGTACCACTAAACTAAAGAAAGGGCCAGACCACACTTAAAGTTTGTAATATTTGCGCTCTCTCAGCTAATATCCATTTTATTTACAGTATTTTGGACTGAGTTTCCTGACGACGGAGTCTCTTTGCATTACACCAAGACTTGAAAGGTATACGAACCTTAAAAACATAGGTTTGAGCAAGCGCGGGAACACAAACAACTCTGTAGTTTAATTTACATTTTATGCACCACACTTCACACTCTCAGAAATCAGCGTCTCTGGTGAATAATGTTGTCTAGTTTGCCAGGATCTCTTGGACTGTCTGCACATGTGGCCTCATGTGGGCCAGAGCTATATGAGACAGTTGAAGATATTTGACAGATTTATCAAGGTTAGGCCCAGGGTGCGATTTGCCGGGGGGGATTTACCCCCCCTCTGGTTTTTACATCCCCACCTCAGCTGGATGAATTTCATACATGGGGGGGGATAACCCTCAATTATTAAAAAAACAATGAAAAAACAGACAGGTTGTGACAGCGCAGAATTCGCTGGCTTTGCTAATTTCCGTGTATAGGCTACTGTACAATGAATATGAAAATATTTGTTCACTGAATAGCGAGTTCTGTCCAAAACAGTTGCGTTTCAGTTTCAAAGTTTCAGTTTCGGTTTCAGTATTTCAACGTGAATGAGAGGGAGCACAAGAACTGAGCGTCTAGCAGCGATCATCATATCATAGACATATATGATGCATGTATATGAAGAGAATTAGGCCTATGTATTGCTTGTTTTTTTTTCATGATAAAAAAAAAAAAAAAACATCCCCCCCCTCTGGTTTTTGGACAAATCGCACTCTGGTTAGGCCTATAAAACAGATATTCTGTCCAATTGTACTCAACCAGTCAGACTGTGCTGCGGTCCCTCAATGCCAACATGAGATTTTGGCCAGGCTCATGTAGCCCGTGTGGAGCACCTCAAAGAAATCTAGACTGAAATCCACATACACACACACACACACACACACACACACACACACACACACACACACACACACACACACACACACACACACACACCACACACACACGCACACACACACACACACACACACACACACACACACACACACATACACACCACACACACACACACACACACACCACACACACACACACACACACACACACACACACACACACACACACACACACACTCTTCCCTCACAAACCATGCAAACAACACTCCCACCTACCCTAACAAAAACAAGCACCCTCCCCCCCACCTCTGGTCCTTCTCTTTCACACCCCCCTCCCCAAACACTCTCTCACTCTCATGCACCGGCGAGGATTGGGGATTGCTTGAAAACAGCACCTGCTCCTCCATTTGAAAACTATTTAGGGAGGCATCAAACTCCATCAGAGCTGGTCTGATTGCGGTCGCCTCTTCACAGTCCTCCAATCACTCAGGGAGTCAATTAGCCCCCCCCCCCCCCCACCCCCCGTTACCACACACACAACCCAGGCCCCACCACACACACACACACACACACACACACACACACACACACCCAAACGCACACACACACACACACACACACAAACACACACACACACACACACACGCCCCCGTTGACACGGCAGCTCCTCAGCTGTGATCCAAATGGCAGAGGGAATCCATTCGGCGCCTGCACAGCAACACCTGAGCTCCTCCCCCCGAACCCCACTCTACCCCCCCCCTGCCTGTGGCCCCTCTAATAGCCCGGCTCCAAGGGCAAACACATCACAATGGCATTCGATTCACCTCAATTGTCCCCCTTTCTTACCTCTGCAGAGCCACGCCATTGGCAACTTAAAACAGGTAATTTGGTCAAATTAAGCAAATAATACAACACCTCAAAATCCCAGTGAGAGAGAGGATTGTGCTAAAAAGTGTAATTTTACAATATGCTAGGGTTTGTAATGTGTGTGTGGATGTGTGCTTGATGTTTTGTGTGCAGTGTGCATGCGCGAGTGGGTTACGTTGTCTGTAGGTTATGTACTTTGTGTGTGTGTATGTGTGTGTGTGTGTGTGTGTGTGGATGTGTGTGGATGAGAAACACAACATTTTGCTATAGCTTCAGGTTAGCCCCCCCTGCGCTCACAATCGCTTATTTATTCAGGGCTGTTTTGAAATAATCGAGTTGACACATCTGTCAGACGGTGAAAGGAGGAACGCTAAAAGGTCAGAGGGAGAGCTAGCAGCTGCTCCAGACCAACCTTTCCTGCCTCCAAATAGCACAGTCATTACGCCACGGCAGATGGGGTCTGGTTGCTCGTGCTCGCAGCCCCATCACCAGGTACAGCAGCGCCATGGCTGCAAGGTCAGCTCAGACAGGATGGAGGCAGCAGCGTTTCGCCCACAGACCACCACACTCACACACCTGCTGGTCCTCTTTCATGTGTGCACGACAGGTGTGAATGTGTGTGTGTGTGTGTGTCTGAGAAAGAATGTGTGTGTGTGGTGTGTGTGTGTGTGTGTGTGTGTGTGTGTGTGGGGGGGGGGGGGGGTGGGGGGGGGAGTGTGTCTGACAATAAATGGGTTTTCATGTGTTAATGTGTGCTTGTGTGCAAGGGTGTAAGAGTATTGGTCTGTGTTGTGTGTATGAGTGTGTGTCTGTTTGTGTGTGTCTGTGTGTGTGAGTGTGTGTGTGTGATGGAGAGCGAGTGTGTGTCTTTATGTGATGAATAAGAAGTGTATGTGTGATTTTGGGAAACACGTGCATGTGTATGTGACTGTGTGGATGAGAAAGATGTGCGTGTTTTGCATGTCCTCTTCAAAATGTAACAAAGGACATCAGAGTTCTTCGTTCAGCTTTGAGAATAGGGAGTTCCACCTCTGCCTGAAGATCACACTGGATGGTGGGTGGTGTTGGAGAAACGCTGGAGAAACGCTGGGGTAACATTGAAGAAACACTTGTGGACTGTTGGAACAAGCGCTTTGTTGTCAGAGAGGGAATCTTGGCTGGAGGCTCAGCTGCGGGTGGTGGCTTTGATCCAGACGGAGATGAAAGAGACCCTGGAAACGAAAGGAATAGTTGATAACTGCGGGCACGTGACCTGCCACACGCTTATCAATACACAGCATGGGATGATCTAAACATGTAGGGCATAGCAGACTGGCTTTGTCAGGCATTAGAGCACTCCCACACACAGCTGCTGCTGATGTGCCATCCTCTCAATGGTCTTCAGCTCTTTTACGTAATGATTAGATTAGATTAGATTAGATTAGATTCAACTTTATTGTCATTGCACAGAGTACAAGTACTGAGACAACGAAATGCAGTTTAGCATCTAACCAGAAGTGCAAAATATCAATAAAAGTGCAGAGTATGTGCATATGTAAAGTGGAATAAGTGAATAAATAAGATATATACAGTAAGAGTTAAGCATGAAAAATGAACAGAATTGGGGCTAGCAGCAATTGAGGTAGGAAGTGTAGATAGATGATCATTGCTCTGGTACTGGAGTTTGTTGGGGAACCCGAGGCTGCAGGGGATGCAGTCAGGGTTGAGCCCATACCAATGACAGGAGATAGATGTAGATACACAGCAGTGCAGACACACAGAGAGATGTCAGAGAGAATGGTGCCCGGCTGTGCAGTGTCTCAAACTCAGGCCCAGGGGCCAATACCGGCCCCCCAAGCGATTATATCCAGCCCGCAAAGTTCCATTGATTTAAAAAAAAAAAAAGGAAAGTTACATTGATTATAATGGGCCACCCCAACGTTTACCGTAAAAAATCTGGCCCCCAAATGACCAGACTGGACGCTCATCAGCCCCCGGGTAATTTGAGTCCTGTCCTGAGAAGGTAGATGCTGACATGGAGAATTAGTCTTAATGCTGGCATGCATTAAGGTTAACACACTCAGACAGAATGGCTTAAAGCCAGCACTCAGATGGGGGAGGCTACATGGTACAATAGTACTGTAGAGTGAGCTGAGTGAGGTGGTTCATGGTGCTGTGCTGTGCAGTGTGTAGAGTGAGCTAAGCGAGGTGAATGGTGCTGGGCTGTGCAGTGTGGAGAGTGAGCTAAGCGAGGTGAATGGTGCTGGGCTGTGCAGTGTGTAGAGTGAGCTGAGCGAGGTGAATGGTGCTGGGCTGTGCAGTGTGGAGAGTGAGCTAAGGGAGGTGAATGGTGCTGGGCTGTGCAGTGCAGGGTGGAGAGTGAGCTAAGCGAGGTGAATGGTGCTGGGCTGTGCAGTGTGTAGAGTGAGCTGAGCGAGGTGAATGGTGCTGGGCTGTGCAGTGTGTAGAGTGAGCTGAGCGAGGTGAATGGTGCTGGGCTGTGCAGTGTGGAGAGTGAGCTAAGCGAGGTGAATGGTGCTGGGCTGTGCAGTGTGGAGAGTGAGCTAAGCGAGGTGAATGGTGCTGGGCTGTGCAGTGTGGAGAGTGAGCTAAGCGAGGTGAATGGTGCTGGGCTGTGAGGTATGTAGAGTGAGCTAAGCGAGGTGAATGGTGCTGGGCTGTGAGGTGTGTAGAGTGAGCTAAGCGAGGTGAATGGTGCTGGGCTGTGCGGTGTGGAGAGTGAGTTAAGCGAGGTGGTTCAGGCGGCTGTTGAATAAGAGATCTATGGTGTGAGAGTCCTTTAACTCCTTTAACTCTTCTCTCAATTCCCTCTATTCTTCTTTCTTTCTGTCTGCCTTTGTGTCTTTGTTTTCTTCAAATCAGCTACCCTCCCTGAACAGAACTACTTGCTGCTCAGTCAGGTCAAGCTGACCGTAACCCCTGAATCTACCTGATCTTTTTCACGTCCATTAACAGCATTCACTGGTTGCTCTTTGCTATTGTACCATGCAGCGTCCCCCATCTGAGTGCTGGCTTTAAGCCATTCTGTCTGAGTGTGTTAACCTTAATGCATGCCAGCATTAAGACTAATTCTCCATGTCAGCATCTACCTTCTCAGGACCCTTGTGTAATAAATGTCCAACTGCAGCCACTATCTCTCAGGCTGTTTACAAGAAGCTAATGCATATTTTATGGGTAGCTAGGGGATTATGCAGTGCACATTTCTGGTTGAAATCAGCCCTTGAAAATGGGATCACTCTGTGTGTCTGTTTGAGAGAGAGAGAGAGCGAGAGATAGAAAGAGAGAGAGAGAGAGAAAGAGAGAGAGAGAGAGAGAGAGTGGTCATCTTTTTTTGGTTTTTGAGTAAGAGGGAAAGTGTTCAGTTTCGTGTGTGTGTGTGTGTGTGTGTGTGTGTGTGTGTGTGTGTGTGTGTGTGTGTGTGTGTGTGTGTGTCTGTGTGTGTGTGTGTGTGTGTGTGTGTGTGTGTGTGTGTGTGTGTGTGTGTGTGTGTGTTTATATGGGAAGGCTGTAGTTGCACACAGTACAGGAGGAGAGGGCTGTGCTTTAGTCTGATGGGCATTGGGTGTCAGCGGCGAATCTACAGAGACTTCTGGGGAGGGAACAGGACCTTAACCCTCTGCTGAAACGGAGGTCACAGTGTGTTCAGGTCTTATAAAAAGCAGAGGTCATACGGGCTGTAGGTTCCTTGGTTCCTATTTGAAACGTTAGCTTGACGCTCTAGTTAGGTCTCTCTTTCCGTGTATCATTCAAATTATTCCACGAGTCCACTTCCTTTATTTAACTGTTTACTTTAGTTTCTTGAATCAACATTACACTCATAAACGAGGTTATCCACAAAGAATATAAAATATCAACGTATAAAGAGATCGCTAAATCGAGAGGTCAAAAAACTATTTCGCTCCAATCTTACTTTCTTTGTCTCAATCTTTTCCCCCTCGACACATGTCAAAATAAAATTCCTTTACAGTAAGCATCAAGATCATATTAAACTCCTGTCTTAACTTTACCACTCATATCAATGCATTTTAACATATTTAAATCATGAAATTATAAAACATATCAATCTTAATAATGAACTTATTTCCTTTTTAAAGTAAAATCATTAACACTTAATCAGACTGCATTTAGGCTCCTATAAGGGCGTTGTCTTCTGTGGAAATGAGCCGGTTTCTGGCTCACGTGAAAACAAGCTGTTCGCCTACGGCTCAGGTGTGGTGACCACGGACAGCCGTCTAAGAAATACAATTTTCCTGAAGAGATCTGATAAAGTATACAAGACCGAAACAATGTTTGCACCTATGAAAGAAATCAATCCAAGAGATTCTTTCTAACTTCACAATTGACCACACACATCTCTTTGATGCCACATTGAGAAATGACAGTGTCTCCTGTGTGAGAGCATTGGATTCATGGTGAAGCAGCTGCTGTGACCACCAAAGGTTGGCCGGCATAATCTCCAAAATGGTAATCGTATCATGGGAACAAACACTGCTACTGCTCAGACACCTGGGGTCAGGAAGCAAACTGAGGTTGGAGTGACTGCAACCAATTATAGTGTGGGAATAGGGGGTAGGCTATTCAGAACCGTCTCAGGCAGCGGGTCAGAGAAACCTGATTATCATATACAGCAACAACAAAAGGTTGCCAGACCTGTTTGCATCAGAAGCCAAGCTCATGTGCATTAAATGGCCTAGGAGGTGTTTTAAACATATCTGGCTTGGGTTGAAGATGCTTGTTGTTCAGATCTGCACCTGTGAAT
Organism: Sprattus sprattus; assembly: GCF_963457725.1. NCBI lineage: Eukaryota > Metazoa > Chordata > Actinopteri > Clupeiformes > Clupeidae > Sprattus > Sprattus sprattus. The sequence goes on from NC_137918.1 coordinate 9,051,266, forward strand.
CCGGAGTATGTTCCACGTGCTTCGTAACAGCACGTTACTGATTGCTGCATCAAACACCTGACAAACGTCCTTCTTCCTACACATACACCACAGAAGAGATTATTCTGATTTTAATTTGCAGTTAGTGCACAGTGATCATTTCTCTTTTAGCCTACCCAACAGTGTTAACAGATTCAACATGACTTGAATATATTACGCCTATTACTTTGTGTAGCCTAGATGAACCAATACAATATGACTTATTTAATAATCAAGGTATTAGTGTATCAAATATGAGACAACTACTGGGAGCAGCATTTTCCTCTCCAGTGAAAGGAACATCTGTGCATATTTTCATGTTCAGGAAATGTAAATTTAATTTTCCACAATGCGTTCAATTGCCGACATCCACACAACCTCCCCCACTGCTTATAGAGGCGGACTAATCTTCCCGGATGCCTCTCAGCGTAATTACATTAGTGATTTACATAAGGCATACCATGATATGTGTGCTGCCTGTTAAACCTTGTAAACGACCAAAAACCTGCTTCAGCAAATGTGTTTCTACAAATCCACAAACAAGGGGGAACATCTTTAACTAATCAGGAATTTCTGTGTTGCCATTGTCACAGTTCACACACACGTGACCCACGCAGAGGAGAGCAGGTACAGTATGTGTGTAGAAGTCGACGCTGGAAGTGCATTTAGAAACCATTAACAATAAAAAGCAGCATTTGCAAATGCATTCCCCTTATTTAAAGACAGCCCGAAGAGTCATTAAATTGCTACGTGAACAATGGCCAACGAGGTGTGATAACATTGCAATAAATCAACCACTTTATATTCAGCGATATTTCAAAAGAGCTGCCAAATGATAAGACAGGAGCCACCAAGCCTCTAATTCATCTTGTTGTTGTAAAGAAGCAGAGGCTTTATCATTCATCTGTCCTCGCGCTGAAGTCTTCATTTGTCAGACATATGTGAGACATTAACATAAATATGATGGTGTTAAGGGCTGGGGCTATGTGGGATGCCTGGGAGGCCCTGTCTGTCTGACTGCCTGCCGGAGCATCACAGCTGCGGCCTTTGAGGCGGATTGGGGGGTGTGGTGGAGTAATAGCGCTCTTATTTAAAGCCCATTTGACAGACAGGGGGAGGGCGGGGCAGAGGAAGAATGGAGAATAGAAGGTCCATAGGCATAGCAGTCATAATTAATATCTGTTGGTTTTTGTCCCCCAAGCATTTCTCGTTTCTTCTTCTCTTCCACACCCACACACGCACACACACGCACACGCACGCACACACACACACACACACACACACACACACACACACACACACACACACACACACACACACACACACACACACACACACACACACAAACACACACACACTCTCTCTCTCTCTTTCTTTTTCTCTCTGACTGTGTATCTTTATTCATTTCAATTCAATTCAGTGAGCATATTGACAAAACACATTTGCTCTACCAAAATCCAAACATTTGATTCAGACAGCATTTGAAATTGGTTCTGATTGTAACATAGAGTTTCCCGAAGGCAAAAACAGAGTGCAGTCGTCCCCCCCCCCCCCCCTTTTCAAAGACTCAAATATGCACGCATACCCTCTAACCCACCCTAACATCCACCACCAACCCAGATGTCTCCCACTGGTAATGATGCCATAGGATTCTGTGGGGTTGGTGGGGCGGCCATTTCAGAGATATACTTCCTTACACCCCCTTCTGTGACACACCAGTTGTCCCCGAGGTGATTGAGCACCCCGATCCCCTCCCCACCGCCACCCTCCCCACCCCCACCCTCACCCCACACTGTCACCCATCCCATGCCCCCTCAAGCGGGGTGCATCCAGCAGGCTGGCTGGTTTATGGGGCCTGGCTAAGGGCCACCCCAGCTGCAGATTTATGGTGTTTTATGTAGTAAGTGCCGCGCGGAAGTGGCCGTGATAATGAATATGACGGACAAGCAGCTGGCAGCGGAGGGGGAAAAGCGCTGTGTTTGCAGCATTAATGGAATTAACAGACCAGAAAATGTTTCCCCCGGATTCAATTAACGGCCATTCTCTGAGACTTTTTCACTGTAGTGAGAAACTGCCCCTGAACCTGCCGCTTCCCCCATTTAAATGGACTGAATGCTGTGAACTTTGCTGTTATGGAGGGTGCTACATCTGTGATTAAGATTCTTTAGGGTGCCTTTGGACGGACCCCCTGTTTTTAATGGGTAAGTTTATGCTTTGTGAACAACCGCAGCCATTTTCAAAGGTTATTCATTTGTTGTCGCCCTCTGCATGTTTGAAATCAAGGTGAGAGAACATTCAGTGTCCCTGGTTCGGTCGGAACAAAAGAAAGCTGAGAAGAATGAGACGTGTAATCAGTGTTGTAGTCTAGGGTATACGCAGGTATACGGAGTATACCCATTATTTTTCAGTCAGCATTGGGTATACCCACTTCTCAAAACAGGGCGTTTATCCTGTGCTGTATGGGCTAAGAGTATACCCACTTCTCCAGGGACCACTACACCACTACGTGTAATTGGTCAGTGAGTCCCAACATGGAGAGTAGAGGGGGAGAGAGCGAGATAGAGGGAGAGAAGCCTCTTGGTCACACAGCTGAAGTGTGTGTGTCTGCCAGGACTCCTCCGATGCGTTTTGGCAGATATTAAGAGTGCTTGGCCCTCAGTCATCAGCACAGATCACTACGATTTAAAGTTTATGTGCTGCAGTCTTGAGCCTGTCACAGCCTGACTTCTTTAAGTGGGGCATTTTTTCTCTTTGACACACATGCACATAAACACACACACACACGCATGCACACACACTCACTCCCTCTTCTTGTCAGAGGCAGAGTACAGCAGTCATCTCCTCTGATAGCATCTGACAGCTCCACATAACTTCTGACATTAGCTTTTAGCTATCAGGATGTTAACAACTGGCGGCAGCTGAGGGAGACCGTCTGGCCTGTCAAGGGATGTCCAGCCAGATGTCTAAGAGTTCTGTCTATGTGTGTGTGTGTGTATGTGTGTGTGTGTGTGTGTGTGTGTGTGTGTGTGTGTTTGTTTTTGTGTGTGTGTGAGTGTGTGTGTGTGTGTGTGTCTGTGTGTGTGTGTGTGTGTGTGTGTGTGAGAGAGAGAGAGAGAGTGTGAGAGAGAGTGTGTGTGTGTGTGTGTGTGTGCTCATGTCAGAGGTTCCATGGTCTCACAATGGTTATTGCAGTTTTTAGTGACATGTTGTTTGATGACTTGGTTCTTGTTGCTGTCGGCTGGCACGGTGGCAGGGAGCGCAGGCTGCTTGGCCGGATGGGCTCATAAATCTTTAGTCTGGGAAGGAGAACAGAGCGAGGGAAAGGAGAGGTGAAGAGAGAGGAGAAAAATGGGATTGGAGCGGTGGGGAAGAGACAAAAAAAAGAAGAGAAAGGAGGAGGAGGGGGGGATGACTGGATAGGAGAAGTGAAGAGGATGGAGAGATGGGGAGAGAGGAGGGGAAAGAGTAAAAGGAGTGGGGACTGGGGTTGAGGGGCAAAATAGGACAGAAGGTGAAGAGGATGGAGGAAGATGGAGGAGCAGAAGAAGAGAGAGAGCGCTGGAAAGGACAGACAAGGGAAGTGGAGATGAACTGGGCCGAGCACAGCTGACTCCTGCCAGGAGGATCTCCAGTCCAGGCCAGAACTCACATTCCTCCTCCAGGAGGTTCTCCAGTGTGGGTCTGGGCCAGAACTCACATTCCTCCTCCTCGGCCTCACATGTGCTCCATGATCTGTTGCACTGACAGTTCTGTTAACAAGTCTATTTCCACTGGTCTGAGTCATGAGGCTCTGCCCCTGAGCTCTGTGACTTACTGGTGACCAGTTTGGTCTGCAAATGTGTTTATCCACTTTAGCTTCCCGCAAGTAATTTAGAAAAAGATACAATGATTGAATACAATTCCGATATTAATGATGGCTGGCATGAGTATTGCAGGCTCTGGGCTCTGTAAAGTGCCTTGAAACAATTGTATTGTTATGGCGCTGTATAAAATGAATTTAATTGAATTTCCCAATGAAGGCATTTGAGGAAGGCCAGTGCTGTCACACTGAACCTTTTTTGTCTAAACTGAATGTGAGACAGAGGCCAGAGTCATTTATAATTAACAAAGATGTAATCCATACCAAACCAAACCAACGCTATTTGTGTGTGAGTGTGTATGTGTGTGTGTGTTTGTGTGTGTGTGTGTGTGTGTGTGTGTGTGTAAGGGTGTGTGTGTGAGTGTGTATGTGGGTGTATGTGTGTGTGTGTGTGTGAAACTGTAAACAGGAAGCAAGTGTGACTGTGAAAGAGTTCCTGGTGGTGACAGCAGTGACTTTGTCGTTGTTTTTGTTGTTGGTGTGTGTGTATGAGTGTGTGTTTGTTGTGTGTGTTTTTAGACTTGCATATGTTTCGTGCATTTGTATGTGGTGTGTGTGTGTGAGTGTGAGAGTGTTTGTGTGAACGTGTGAATGTGTGTTTGTGCGTGTGAGGAGAGGAGAGGAGAGGAGAGGAGAGGAGAGGAGAGGAGAGGAGAGGAGAGGAGAGGAGAGGCTGGGCTGGTGATGAGAGTGGAGGGGAGAGGAGAGGACAGGAGAGGAGAGGAGAGGCTGGGCTGGTGATGAGAGTGGAGGGGAGAGGAGAGGAGAGGAGAGGAGAGGAGAGGAGAGGAGAGGAGAGGAGAGGCTGGTGATGAGAGTGGAGGGGGCTGCCATATGGCTGCTGCCACATGTGTGGTGCTGAGGCTGACAGCAGAGGAGTGAGGTGGCACTGTTATACTGGGGGCTGGCAAGAGGAAGCATCCTTGAGACAAAAAAGAAAGTCTCTTAGTGAATTAAAGAGACAAAGAGAGAAAGCAAAAGAGAGAGAAAGAAAGACTGAGAGTGGGGGACAAATAGAGTGAGAGAAAGAGAGAGGTTTCTTTATTCTTTATGAAACCATTAACCCTCTTACATCAGTATACCACATCAAACACACCTCTTTGGCTCAAAGCCTTAAGCTGGAAACACACACGGACTGTGAAGCAGAGCAGAAGCATCCCAGCAAAGCAAATTAGAAATATCAAACGTGCTTTTATCATGCACACCAGATACGTCGCTGCTGTGGAATCGCAAAGCCTGACTATGTTGAAAATATGTATGTGTGTAATATATTTCTCACTGATAATGATTATTTGTGTTTTTGCTGGGCAAACACTGCATGTCAATGCAATGCAAATCTAGTTTTAATTATAACACTCCTTTATACAATTATAACAGTTCGCTATGAATAGCTATAATATCAAATACTGTAACACATTATAACTATAATGATCACCATTGGTGGATATAACAGTTATGAATGCATTCATGATGCATTATATATAGAGGCTTCATAGAATGTGTTACCTAGGATGTGTTCCTTTCACTAGATTTTGATGAACAACATTGACATTTATGCAGGTCTTAGCTGTAAAAAGTCATACGTTTGCCATTTGAAAAACTCATCAGTGGTTAAAATGTGCCTGAGTTAGGTGTTAAGAGTTCAGTTCTTAAACTTAGTCATTTGTATATAGGTATTATCATCAAGGACATTTTTCAAAACATTTTCTGTGGTTTTCAGAGCCTCAAACAGTTAGCTCAATGCTGATGCTATTAGCAGTTTCTGAATTTAGTTAAAGAGCTATCGAAGCTTTTCATCCTCATTTTATAAGGAATCTAGAAAGATTTCACAAAGTTATACAAAGTGATACAGGAGTTCAAATCTATGACCCCATAATACCATTGTATTCATTCAAATGTTTAACATAAAATCTAAACAGACTGAAATAATGTCTCTACATCAGCCCCTGGACCTCTTCAGAGAGACAGACAGACGTGTGTCTATTGGACCTCTTCTGAGAGACAGACAGAAGTGTGTCTATTGGACCTCTTCTGAGAGACAGACGTGTGTCTATTGGACCTCTTCTGAGAGACAGACGTGTGTCTGATGGACCTCTTCTGAGAGACAGACGTGTGTCTATTGGACCTCTTCTGAAAGACAGACAGACGTGTGTCTATTGGACCTCTTCTGAGAGACAGACAGAAGTGTGTCTATTGGACCTCTTCTGAGAGACAGACAGACGTGTGTCTATTGGACCTCTTCTGAGAGACAGACAGACGTGTGTCTATTGGACCTCTTCAGCGAGACAGACAGATGTGTGTCTATTGGACCTCTTCTGAGAGACAGACAGACGTGTGTCTATTGGACCTCTTCAGAGAGACAGACAGACGTGTGTCTATTGGACCTCTTCTGAAAGACAGACAGACGTGTGTCTATTGGACCTCTTCTGAGAGACAGACGTGTGTTTATTGGACCTCTTCTGAGAGAAAGACGTGTGTCTGATGGACCTCTTCAGAGAGACAGACAGACGTGTGTCTATTGGACCTCTTCTGAGAGACAGACAGACGTGTGTCTATTGGACCTCTTCAGAGAGACAGACAGACGTGTGTCTATTGGACCTCTTCTGAAAGACAGACAGACGTGTGTCTATTGGACCTCTTCTGAGAGACAGACAGACGTGTGTCTATTGGACCTCTTCTGAGAGACAGACAGACGTGTGTCTATTGGACCTCTTCTGAGAGACAGACAGACGTGTGTCTATTGGACCTCTTCAGAGAGACAGACAGACGTGTGTCTATTGGACCTCTTCAGAGAGACAGACAGACGTGTGTCTATTGGACCTCTTCTGAAAGAGAGACAGACGTGTGTCTATTGGACCTCTTCAGAGAGACAGACAGACGTGTGTCTATTGGACCTCTTCAGAGAGACAGACAGACGTGTGTCTATTGGACCTCTTCTGAAAGAGAGACAGACGTGTGTCTGATGGACGTCTTCTGAGAGACAGACAGACGTGTGTCTGATGGACCTCTTCAGAGAGACAGACAGACGTGTGTCTATTGGACCTCTTCTGAGAGACAGACAGACGTGTGTCTATTGGACCTCTTCTGAGAGACAGACAGACGTGTGTCTGATGGACCTCTTCAGAGAGACAGACAGACGTGTGTCTGATAGATCTCTTCTGAGAGAGAGACAGTGCAGATGGAGCAGTGTGGGTAGCGGACCCTGGACCTCTTCTGAGAGACAGACAGACGTGTGTCAAATGGACCAATGGGTGCAGACAACTCCGCAACAGGAAGTGAATCATCTCCTTCAGCTGTCAGGAACATCCTGGTTTCAAGAGACTGTGTGTACTGAGTTGGATTTACTTACCTACCCCTGCCCACCACTATGGATGTGGCTACATGGATGTGGGCGTCTAAGTTAGCGCACATCTGTGAGTCGCCTACGTAGTGTGTGTGGGTGTCTGTCAGAGTATTTATATACATTCTGAAAGGGTATTTGTGTTTGTGTGATCTGACATGTTTTATGTACGCCATTATGCACTTGTATCTGGATGGCTGTGTTGGAATGGGTAAATGCATGTGTGTGCACAGGTGCATTTTCTTTGTAACTTTGCATGTGGTTCATGTGTGCATACTTCTCTGTATGTGGTTCATCGTGTGCATACTTTTCTGTATGTGGTTCATGGTGTGCATACTTCTCTGTGTGTGATTCATCGTGTGCATACTTCTCTGGCACTCTATTAGACTAAGTGAATACGTTGGTGTGTTTGTGTCTCCCATGCTAGAGTCTTTGAATGTGTTTCTGCATGTGTGAATGTGTGCCTGCTCTTTCTGTCTCTGCTGCTCCTTATGTGGGCGAGTGGCTCTCTCCATCTCTCCATGAGCCTAAGGGGAATCACCAAAGGGGGATTCTGCAGCTGTTTCACCCAGGTGCCCAATGCCTTCCCCTGGCCTCAGCCACCAGTCCCCCCCCTCCCCCCACGGGCCTCCTCAGTCAAACGCCTCTCACTGGCCATCAGTACCAGCAGTGCTCCCAGGGACATATATATAACCCCCTGTGCTATTCCCATCCTGACCACCCCCACCTAGTTCCAGGCCTATCCAGAAGGGTCATCAGCATCATCTGTGTGTGTGCGTGTGTGTGTGTGTGTGCACGTGTGTGTGCGTGTGTGTGCGTGTGTGTGCGTGTGTGTGCGTGTGTGTGTGTGTGTGTGTGTGTGTGTGTGTGTGTGTGTGTGTGTGTGTGTGTGTGTGTGTGTGTGTTTTGCAGAGGGATCTTTGGCCTGCTGTGAGTCTCTGAGTAATTGGAATGTGATGTGGTCCTCGTTTACACTGCCAGTGTTGACTGGGGCAGTCATTTGGAAGCAGTGCTAATTGACTCTGAGTGTAAATGCATTAAGTGTGGTTCTTTTCAAATGAAACTGTGAACATTTCTATACATCGCTGGGGCCTTTGGCTATATAGATCACTGCCATTTAGAATCGAAGATTGCTCTCTTCACGAAATGTCACGTAAGGTCAACCTTAATTTCCCAGAGAAGTCTCAGGCCATATATTTATAATCTACAATTTATGATTTGTATTGAAACTGTATGCGTGTGTGTGTGTGTGTGTGCGTGTGTGTGTGTGTGTGTGTATGTGTGTGTGTGTGTGTGTGTGTGTGTGTGTGTGTGTGTGTGTGTGTGTGTGTGTGTGTGTGTGTGTGTGTGTGTGTGTGTGTGTGTGTGTGTGTGTGTGACAGGAGGACTAATTTCCAAATTATATTAGGGACACAAAACCGACAGTAATGTAATTACACAATGAGTAGCTTGTAATCATATGAGATGAGAAGATTTGTGTCTTGAAAGAACTCAACTAAAAGGAAGCCCCTGACAAGAATGCTGGCTAGACCACCGGTTCATAGACCACCAGTCCATCTGGGGATGATTGACAGCTCTGATGTTACACTAAAAGTAATGGCTGCTTTGTACCTTTTTACGTGCCAGTTCATTTTAAAGCCATCTAATTCAGAAACAGGGATCCTCCATTATACAACGTGTCATTTACATATGCTAATTAGTATCATATTAATTATCTTTAAATTGGGTAATTAGGCAATCTCAATTAAGGCATTGTTCATTACACTAAATGCACAGGAAAGGTGTTTGAAGCTTTTTTCCTCTATCTCTCCCTGTGCTTCTGTTCCTGTGTGTGTGTGTGTGTGTGTGTGTGTGTGTGTGTGTGTGTGTGTGTGTGTGATAGAGCTAGACTGGGCTCTCTGCCACATCTGAATCAGGCCTTGCCGGCACGCCGTGTTTAATAATTTAGCCGTCCCACATCATATAAGGGATGCACCCACAGCTTTCATGATTACCAAGCATATGGTTCAGTAATGAAGCTGCTGCTTGTAAAATAGTAATGACAGAGAGAAAGAGAAAGAGAGAGAAAGAGAGAGAGAGAGAGAGAGAGAGAGAGAAAATTTCTTCTCTACTATAATTCCTTCTTAGGCATGCTGCGAATGCATTATACAGGCTTGTTTGGATGGGTGCTGTCATGGAGCCTGGCATAGAGAAGAGCCTATTTGCATGTAGAGGGTGGCGATGGGGACCCATGGTCTCAGCGGCTGCTGCCAGAGCCACTGAACAAGCACATGTGAAGCCAGGCTTCAGGAATGGCCATCCTGCTGGAGATCATTTCCAAACACTGTTAATGACTTAAGAAATAATAATCAAGTGTATTATTAATTACCTCGTATGAATCATTTACTTATGTAAGCAGGAACATGGCTTTTCTGTGTTTCTGCGTGTCTGTAACTTAGAAAATTAGGTGCCACTTAGTCTGCATTTGTACAAGAGCATGTTTAAACCGGAGGTGATAAGCTTCTTCCGACTTTGTGAAAAACTGCGATCCCTGGAGCCTCTGACGTCAGTGATCCAGCACATGGTTATCCCTGCTGAAAACTAAACTTCTGTCTATATAAACCTGGTGCGATGTGTTTATCATTGCTTCACTTTCAGCCTTGTGCTGGGAGTGAGCCTGATTGCAATTGTTGTTTGTCTAATAAATATACTTATTTGCAGCTCTGGAGTCCTGAGTTAACTAGGGTGAATTTTCACCTAACACATCCTGCTGCAGAGAACCAAGTGGGGGCCAAGGTTGGGCATGCCATCTCAACACAGCTCATCTAAGGGTACCTACTGCACTGACATGGGCGCCAAGGTTGGGCATGCCATCTCAACACAGCTCATCTAAGGGTACCTACTGCACTGACATGGGCGCCAAGGTTGGGTATGCCATCTCAACACAGCTCATCTAAGGGTACCTACTGCACTGTCATGGGCGCCAAGCGGCATCTCAGCCCAGCGGAGCGGCGGGTGGAGGAGTCAGGAGGAGCTGAACGGGTCAAACATGCGCTGCAGCGGTGGAGGAGGCAGGAGGCTGCCCACGCTCTAGCGAGGGCATGAATATTGACTGCTCATTACTGCTCCCAGTATGTCAGTAGAATAAAAACACAATGGGGTTCACCCACTTCTTGATAGTTTGATGAAGTGGATGTGCAGAGTAGAGGTGCCCCTGTTTCTCCTGAGGACGGAAGTGTGTGTGTCTGCTATTGTTTTCTTTGTGATTTGATGTATTGAACTTGCTCTTTGAGCTGTTGTGCTGCTGTGAGTGTGTCTCTCAGGACTATCTCGCAGCGCTGCCTCTGCCATTTTGCAAAATGCATCCATTCTGTCTTGTGCTCCTTTTTGTTGTTTACAATGGACTATGATTGATGGAACAGTTGAATTCATCCGTTTGAAATTGTGCTTCGTTGGGAGAGAGGGGTGAGGCATCATGCACTCGGTGCGCGGTGCGTC
>NC_137918.1:9066959-9074459 GCF_963457725.1 Sprattus sprattus
GCACAGATGAAAATACTGTAGTCTAGGTGGACTGTGAAATCTACTTTTTTACGCATACATAGGGACAAGTGGGATGACAGTTTACAGATTAATTTTATTAGTGCATAGGTGGTGACGTCTGTGTTTATATTGTTGTGTAGTGTGTGGGTGTGCTTTACATATGTGACAAAGCAGTATGTGTCTTTTCTGTAAGTAGTGTGGGGCTATGGTAAGCTGTGTGCTTTTGCATTGCACATGAGTATTTTATGCGTGTGCGTGTGTGTGTGTGTGTGTGTGTGTGTGTGTGTGTGTGTGTGTGTGTGTGTGTGTGTGTGTGTGTGTGTGTGTGTGTGTGTGTGTGTGTGTGTGTGTGCGTGTGTTTCTGTGTGTGGGTGTTTGTGTGAGTGTGTGCGCGCATGTGTCTGTGGGAGCGCGTGTGTCGGTCTGTGTGTGTGTGTGTGTGCACGTGCATGTGTGTGTGTGAGGAATAATCTAAGGGACACATCATTGGTGATGGTCCATCAACCCATCACTACACACTGGCCACCATTTGAAAGCACTCACTCAGAGATAGGGTCTCACAATGGTGGAGGTTTATGCTGTGAACATAAGGGCCATTAGGAAACTAATGACACATTAGTCAGACACACTGAGACACACACACACGCATGCACACACACGGACACACACGGACACACACACACGCACACACACACACAGCCCATATTTTCAATTTGAGAGTTATTTTGACGATTTTATCATTTTAAGATGAAGGTTCACTATGAGTCCAGTCACTAGCCCTTTTATGTGTGTGCATTTACCATGTGTTGGTGTGTGGTGGTGCTGTGTGCATTTACCATGTGTTGGTGTGTGTGGTGCTGCAGTGTGCATGTATGTGTGTGCACGTTTGGTTGTGCATTGAATCTACATCGACGTGCAGTGAGAGTCTATACCTTCTGCTTGTCTGCATGCATGTTAAGTGTCCATTCGTGAGTGTCAATCCCATCTAACATATGTGTGTCCCTGCTATGTGTCTACCATGTATGAGTTGAGTGTCGATCCCATCTAACATATGTGTGTCCCTGCTATGTGTCTACCATGTATGAGTTGAGTGTCGATCCCATCTAACATATGTGTGTCCCTGCTATGTGTCTACCATGGATGAGTTGAGTGTCGTCCCCTTGGTGTGAGCCCCCTCCGTGGTGTCAGCCTGAGTATGTGTGCTTGTCTGTGGATGGCTCTTACTTTGCATGGCAACTCACACGCCACACTTCATAGGGACTTCATAATCACACCCCCTACTGGGCTGACAGGCTGATTGGATCTCTCAAGGAGTCACTTGCATGCATTTGCATACTAATTGACAAAAGTGTTTTTTTTTCACTCTCTGTCTTTTTCTCTCTCCCTCCCTCTCTCTCTCTCTCCAGCCCCCTGACACACACCCTGTTCTTCCTCTCCCCATCTCCCTTTTTCTTTCGTCCTTTTCGCAGACGCACACACACACACGCACGCACGCACGCACGCACGCACGCACGCACACACGCACGCACGCACGCACGCACGCACACACGCATGCACACATGCGCACACACACATACACACAAACACACACACACACACACACATATACACACACACACACGCACACACACACACACACACACACACACACGTACACACACACACTCAACTGTCTTTCCTCCATTACCGCCTCCACTTTTAAAACTTCATTCAGTAATTGTAACACCATTATTCCATCAATCCATTTCCCTGTCTGATTGAACAAACAAAACTCCATTCCAAACACAGCCTCTTCAAATGTGTCTTACTTGAGCTATTTAGGGCAAACATGAATAGGGTGAAAGAAATAAAAACACAAATGAAGCGATAAAAGTAGACCGTACTTCATCATTTAAGCATTATTTGGTTTGGAGTAAGATGGAGTTTGGAGTTTTGCTCTTTGATGCTGGAGGACCAGACACTGCAGGTCATTAAAGCAGGGTATGATCTTGACAAGAGGGTATAAACTAGTCTATGTACTAGTTTTGCCCATCTTAAACCTACAAAGAAGTCCAGATTCCCTCCCAGAATGATCCAACATGGCTGAGTATGACGTATGACGCATCACACATCCCGCATCCCGCATCCCGCAGCACGCAGCACGCAGCACGCCGCACGCAACACGCAGCACGCAGCACGCAGCACGCAGCACGCCGCATGCTTCACCAGACAGTGTCATAGAAAAATATTAAATTGCCCAAAAAAACTGAAAAAGCCAACCTGAAAACCAAAAGGACTAAAACTGTGTGGCAAGACTGGCGAGGACACAGGAGAAGGACATCCTTCGGTAGGAAAAGGTAAGCCTCATATCTTGGTCTTGAATGGTCCATCAGGTGCCAGGCCATCTTAGTTACATTTGTTTAGCTTTGTTATTTTACACACACGCACACCTTAGTTACTGTCCTCCTTTTCTTAATTTGAATATATCATATAAATTGTATATATAGTATGGGCGAGGAGGGGCTGGAGCATGATATATATATATATACTATTTATATATATATACGGTAGATATATATTATATAAAATCTTATACATCTTATTTAACATGTTGGGAGAGTAGCTGGTACGTAACAATGCAAACAAACACACAAGCACACATACAAACATGTAGCGACAAACACAACAATACTTAACATTTTCCTTTCCTTTCCTCATACCACACACACATACTGCACACACACATACTGCACACACACATACTGTACCCACACATACTGCACACACACATACTGCAAACACACATACTGCACACACACATTCTGCACACACACCCGAGTTCCAAAGTCAACCAAAGTCGCTGTACATCATTGCAACCCCGCCTGCCTCGGCCCCTCCCCGCCCCACCCGCACATCAACCAACACACACACACACACACACACACACACACACACACACACACACACACACACACACACACACACACACACACACACACACACACACACACACACACACACACGCACACACACACACACCGTCCCCGCCCCACCCGCTCATCAACACACCCACCCCCACACACACACCCACCCCCACTCACACACACACACACACATACACACACCCACACACACAGACACACACACACACACCCTCCTCGCCCTTCCCACACACCAACACACACAAATTGGATTGGATGTCACCAGATGCTGCTCCTGCATCGAGTACATCACCCTGTCATATTTCCTGTTATGTATTTCTTTATTTATTTGTATTCTGTAACTCCCCCACACTTGCACAGCGGCTCAGGTTTAATTGCACTGTGCAGCTTGTGCTCTTGGCTGGGGGTGGCTTACTTGAAAGGAAAACCTTAATGAAGAAAAGAAAAAAATACCATGATTGTTTGCACAAGTGCCAGCTTTCCATCCAAATGGCCCAATGTGCGGAGTGCCTGTGTAGTGGACTGCTGGGCTTCAACAGGTGACCAGTCCGACTGACACAGGTCAGGTGTGCTACACCTGAAGAGATTCCCACCCTCCTTACCCCAGGCACCCCGATAAGAATAGCCTCCTGTCTAATGGTTTCACTTGGACAGTTCATTAGTTTAATATAGCACACACACACACACACACTCACACACACACACGCGCGCGCACACACACACACACGCACACGCGCACATACACACATACACACACACACACACAAACACACGCACGCACACACACACCCACACATGCACGCACACACACACACACACACACACACGCACTTTCTCTTTTTTTATCCCTGTCTTTTGCCAGATCACATAAATAATTCTTTTCACTCCACAGAGCCAACACACAGGCTTTTGTGATGAAACCTGGACCTAAACGACACTGGAGTGGATATGGAGTGGATATGTGTTATATGTGTCTCTAGCTTATTGTGTGCAATCGCCACATGACCTAAACTAAAGAATACTATTATAATTACGGCTTCTCTTTCATGTATAATGCCTATACATTGTTAAAAATAACTTTTCATTTTTTTTTTTTACATTGTCCATGATGAAAATTGTACGGTAGCCTATATGATGGAACCCACAATGTAATTAGACTCTTTACTAAGGATAAATGTCTACACCCACTCCCTCTCACCCAAACTAAATAATATGACTTTATAAATAAATGAAATATAACTGAAGCTCATTAATTGTGTTTTTACACTGATAAATATCTAAACAGCAAATGGTTCTGGTGAGACCAGATCCCCTCCACTGTCGGACAACATTTGAGTTAAGCCTTGGAAAAAAAATAATCATATTGCTCAGTAACTCCATTCAAAATAGAAGGCAGAAATAGAGAAAGAGAGACAGAGAGAAATAATAAAATAAAGTGTGAGTGTGTGCGTGTTCCTTCTTGTGTCCTTGCCACACATGGGCGCTGTGGGGAGCACAGTGACATTGACAGCGATAGCCTCTTGTAAAGTGGCTGCTGGTGCTGCTGGTCTGGGTCCTAATGAAGAGTTGTTGGTGGCGCTGAGGGCCTCTAGCTTCTTTTCACAGTGCAGCCTTCAACCTTCAGCCTCTCAGCTCCAGTCCTCAGCCTCAGTGCAGCCTCTCAGCCCCAGTCCTCAGCCTCTCAGCCTCAATGCAGCCTTCAACCTTCAGCCTCTCAGCCTCTCAGCTCCAGTCCTCAGCCTTAGTGCAGCCTTCAGCCTCTCAGCCCCAGTCCTCAGCCTCTCAGCCTCAGTGCAGCCTTCAACCTTCAGCCTCTCAGCCTCAGAGCAGCCTCTCAGCCTCTCAGCCTCAGTGCAGCCTTCAGCCTCTCAGCCTCAGTGCAGCCTCTCAGCCTCAGTGCAGCCTCTCAGCCTCTCAGCCTCTCAGCCTCAGTGCAGCCTTCAGCCTCTGAGCTCCAGTCCTCAGCCTCAGCACAGGCTTCTGCTCTCCCACCCACCCACATCGTCACCCCTCTGCCTCAACATGAATAATTGCCCTCTTGGGACTAAATCTGCTGCAGATACCCCTGCCTGTCCCCCCCCGCCCCTCCCTTTCAGCTCCCCTTCCCATAACCACACTACCTCCACACACGTCCGCACACACACACACACACACACACACACACACACACACACACACATACACACACACACACACACACACACACACACACACACACACACACACACACACACACACACACACACACACACACAGTACTCCCTCTCTGTACTGCAGTCCACAGGGAGTTATGTGTGAATGTATCAGAGGATCTCCGTGTACCTTGTCTAAAGTCATTTTTAATTCATTTTTCTCAGTGTGTGAGAGTGTCTCTTTGTGGAACATCTCACAAACATGGCATCTGACTCCGGCCATGTTGGTACATTAACGGGGATGTGATATCCTTGTGTTGACAGAAAGACTACCAGTGATATGATTCACATGGACACGGAGAACAACGTGAAAGAGACGCTGAGAGGGACTGGGTGGACACACCCATCACTATGAGCATCATCTGAATGTGAACTCTGAGGAAACAGAGAAAGAGATGGGGTAAAGGGGAAGAGGACAGAGAAAGAGATGGGGGAAAGGGAAAGAGAAAGATGAGGGAAAGAGAACAGAGAAAGAGATGAGGGGAAGAGAAAGAAAGAGATGAGGGAAAGAGAACAGAGAAAGAGATGGGGTAAAGGGGAAGAGGACAGAGAAAGAGATGGGGTAAAGGGAAAGAAAGAGATGAGGGAAAGAGAACAGAGAAAGAGATGAGGGAAAGAGAAAGAAAGAGATGAGGGAAAGAGAACAGAGAAAGAGATGAGGGGAAGAGAAAGAAAGAGATGAGGGAAAGAGAACAGAGAAAGAGATGAGGGAAAGAGAACAGAGAAAGAGATGAGGGGAAGAGAAAGAAAGAGATGAGGGAAAGAGAACAGAGAAAGAAAGAGATGAGGGAAAGAGAACAGAGAAATAGATGAGGGAAAGGGAAAGAAAGAGATGAGGGAAAGAGAACAGAGAAAGAGATGAGGGAAAGAGAACAGAGAAAGAGATGAGGGAAAGAGAAAGAAAGAGATGAGGGAAAAAGGAGAGAGAAAGAGATGCGGGAAAAAGGAGAGAGAAAGAGATGAGGGAAAGAGAACAGAGAAAGATATGAGGGAAAGAGAACAGAGAAAGAGATGAGGGAAAGAGAACAGAGAAAGAGATGAGGGAAAGAGAAAGAAAGAGATGAGGGAAAAAGGAGAGAGAAAGAGATGAGGGAAAAAGGAGAGAGAAAGAGATGAGGGAAAGAGAACAGAGAAAAGAAAGAGAATAGGGAAAGAGGACAGAGAAAGAGATAACGTAAAGGGAAAGAGGGAAGAAAGAGAATAGTAGGTAGTTAGGGAGAGTGGTGGTAAGATACAGAGAGAAAGAAAGACAGAGGGAATGGATGAGAGGAGAGAGATACAAAGAGAGATAAGAGAGTGTGTGTCTTCCCTCCCACATGTATGATTTCATAGTCATGACCACAGGGAATAATTACAGGGGTTCTGCTTGATTGGCCATGATGTGATGTCTGGGAGCTGAAAAGACAGAAAAGTACCATAATGAAGCTAGGATGGAGAGTGTTTATGTGTTGTCTCTAGACTCGTCTCAGCTTTTTGGTTTGAGTGTGTGTGTCATTCTTCTTCCAGGTCCTGTTTCTCTCTGGTGGGATAGATGCTCCATAGATACTCTATCTCTCTCTCTCTCTCTCACACACACACACACACACACACACACACACACACACACACACTCACACACACACACACACACACACGCACACGCGCACACACACACACACACACACACACACACACATGCACACACACACACACACACTCACACACACACACACACACACGCACGCGCGCACACACACACATGCACACACAGACACACACACACACACACACAAACACACACAGAAACACAGAAACACACACACGACTGAAAGTGACTTCCCATGTGATGATGACACAGCTTAACCATGTTTAAACTGTGAGTGAACTGTGCATATTAACTATATGTATGTCCTGATCCCATCTTGTAGTGTGACTAATGGGAAATCCCCTGTTTATAACCCCTGCACTGGCATGGGCATGTTCATCCCCTGTATATAACCCCTGCACTGGCATGGGCATGTTCATCCCCTGTATATAACCCCTGCACTGGCATGGGCATGTTCATCCCCTGTATATAACCCCTGCACTGGCATGGGCATGTTCATCCCCTGTATATAACCCCTGCACTGGCATGGGCATGTTCATGTTTTTTGCAGTCCGGCACCATAAATATTACATTTGTGGATGACGCCCCCCACAAAGAAAGATTGCACCATCACCCCACATTTACACAGCCATCGGCCAGCTGTATAATTCATGGAGGCACCATCCAGCTCCTAACCCTCCACCCAGTGTGATGTGTGCAAACACAGGCATGCTGTACAGAGGAGCGCTGCGGAGGGCAGTCCAGTGTTAGAAGACCAAACACTGGGCTCTTGCTTGCTGTCATGTCTGTAGCTGCCTATCCA
>NC_137918.1:9079459-9134459 GCF_963457725.1 Sprattus sprattus
AGAGCTGGCTTTTGTGAGGAGACTCACCGAGTCAATGGAGAAAGCCACAGACGGAGAGGTGACTCAAGGCTAACCTATCTGAGCTAACTGACTCGCTTTACACACCCAGAGAGAGAGCAAAAGACTGCGTGTGAAGACTCCAAGCGCCAACATCAGCCACTGAGGCCATTATCACTGAGGTCCTGAGACAATGGCATCTCTCTAACCCGGTAACAAACTGCTGGAGGAAAAAAAGACAAAACAAAGAGGAAAAGTAAAAACATATCAGCGCAAACAAAAAAAGCCTTAATGTGCCAAGGCTGGCCACAATAGCCTCTCTCTATTTAATTGAATCATTTTCAGTGTGTTAAATGAGGGGAGGCTGATATAATGATGGCCATTCTGTCTTTTTAAGTACCATTTTATTCCCCATCAATGGATTAACTCTGGAACGGAGAAAAGCAGCCGTCTTTGCGGAACAATAGGGCTCACGCCGACGCCAGAGAAGAGAAGTATGTCCACCCTTCTGCTCCAGAGAATAGAAGAGAATGGGAAGCCCAGGAGCTAGCTAAGCTGTATTAGGAAGGACTGGTGACATCAGATGCTCAACCCCCCCTCATACACACACACATACACACCACACACACATACACACATACACACACACACACACACACACTTAACACTACACACACACACACACACACACACCACACACCACACACACACACACACACACACACACACACACACACACACACACACACACACACACACACACTACACACTACACAGTCACACACACACACACACACACACATACACACACACAAACACACACAGCCTTTGAGAAGTTATGCCACTGTCACTTTTCTTCTATGAGGCGAGCGGGAGGGGAGCTCAGCCAATAGAAAACTTTTTTTCTCCATTCTTCCTAAAGAGGAGTGTGATAAAAAGGCTTTTACTTTTGAGCTATTTCTCCAGCTCCGTTCAGTTTCTTTCAGGAGAGAGGAAGAAATAAGTTTTGGCTAATTGACAATGCCAGTGAAATCCAATGCCCATTGTAAAAAGCTGCCGATGAAAAACCTATTAGAAAGCGCTTGTCTGATTCCCCCTATTCAGTGGCTCTGCAGAAGCACTTTCGCTGCAGATCAACTTCGTTTTTTCCTCCTCACTAACCATTCGCTTACACACTATGACAAATTAAGTCTTTAGTTTTGAGGCAGTGAATTAGAAGAATCTAGCTTAATATAGTATACTTGGAGATGTGCCAGTGGCTGTCCTTAGACACCTCATTGAATGCAGGCCCCTTCATGTCCACACTTACAAAACAGGCTTTTCTCTCTGTGATTCAAGGTTTTATTTTTGTGTGAATTCACTTCTTGGGTGAATTAAACGCGCCTCCCTGCAGTTGTTGATTAATTTCATTAAGACGACGGGAGAACAAGGTCTGAGTGATGAATGACTCAGTGGTACTGAAGGAAAGCTTTTCACGCTCCCTTATACAAGCCTTGTTTGTTTGCCATCACTAATTTTGAATGAGAGATTTCAGCGATTGCATTCAAGCACGGCAGATACAAAAGCAATGGACAATGCTTGGAAAAGAAGGAATTTAATGTGCCTAGTGCAACAGATGTCTTAAAGTGTCAGAATGTGCCCAGTTATTGTTAAAGGTTGATGGAACCCAAAGAAATCAGAGGTAACCATGGAAACCACTCAGCCGTCTTAACTAATCACAACATGTACACACACACATCACAACATTTGTGGTGAAAAATACCAAAATACCACAACTTCCCAATGGTGCTGCAGCAGGTAGAGCAAGCCAAGGACTTCAGTTGAATTCCGCAGACAACTCAATTAATGATAACAAATTCTACTCAAAGGTATTTTCAGATGTGATAATTGAGCGATTTGTCCATGATGAACACCAATGCCAAGTTATTCTAAAGTTACATTCCACCCCCTGTCTCAGTAGGGGGCCAAGGCTTTGTGTTGTTCTGAGGCTTGCCTACGGCCTTGTCCTCCTTTGGCCCCAGGATTGTCTTGACGTCTATACAGGTATGTAACTCATCCTTCACCTACAAATTACTATTTTGTTGCCATTCATTTATTTTAAATGGTCGGAGCCTTGCCAAACCAATCTTCCGTGGGATATATTCAAGCGTCACCTTCAAAAAGAGCTGGATAATTTGCTTTTCATATTTTGAGACTGGGCTGGCTTAATGTTCTGCTTCCAGTAGATAACCATGTGCTCGTTCCAGACGCCTGCAGGATGAAGTGGGAGTCATATTAAACAAATGACCATTGCACAAGCTTTGTGTCTCTGTGCACTTCCTATGGACCCCAGCATTGTCTATTGTGATGCAAATGAATGGAGTGCTTATGTGTGATATGCAGATGATTCTGTGCTTTTTTTAATGCAATTCCAGCCAAAGGAAGACTTCCATGCCAACGCAGCACACATAGCAGTACCCCTTAGCAGGGCTTCGATTCAGTTCAGTGTAAAATCAAAGCAATACTTTGATATGTGTGTCTGTGTACTTTGTATGATACACAACTAAGGGTCTTAGAGAGAATGTGCCATGTAACGGCGAGTAAGTTAAAGTATGCCTTGTAAACTAAAGATACACTGTATGCATTCAACACACAAGCTGGCTACACACAAGCTATCTACACATCCTTTGTGAGGGAGATTTCCTCTGAGGATCAGCAGCACATGTTCAGATAAAAAATTCAACTCTTTGAATATCCATCAGCAAATCTACATTTCCTCTGAAATATTGTGCTGCTTTCATTGATTGAATTGCAGCCTTGCTTCCAGGAGGACGTCAGCAAGCATAGCATTACTGTTTGTCTGATATTCGGAGGCCTTGAATACTTGCTAGCAATCTCACAAATTCACCCCCAGAGATTCTGGACCTAAATCCAAATGCATTACTTCCGTTAAAAGCGAGGCTGGAGTGTAATGCCGTGGTAAGGAAGCAGGGTTCTGTGTTAACTCACCCATTATAGGTTTTCAGCAAGCTATTCCTATTCAGTGCTCTGCCACGACAGTTCTGGAGCACAGAGAACCTGAGGTAGACGGAGAATGGGTTTCCAGAGCGGAGGTGAGAGGTTTCTCTGGGGTGCTGTACAATAGAATAACAAGGAAATAAGAGGACTGTTTGTCTGCAAAACCTGTTGTGTGTCACCTTTCGGAAGTCAAGTGGACGCCCAGGAGGTCTGTGAAACCAGTGTCTCCCCAGAGTGTGTGTGTGTGTGTGTGTGTGTGTGTGTGTGTGTGTGTGTGTGTGTGTGTGTGTGTGTGTGTGTGTGTGTGTGTGTGTTGTGTGTGTGTGTGTGTGTGTGTGTGTGTGTGTGTGTGTGTGTGTGTGTGTGTGTGTGTGTGTGTGTGTGTGTGTGTGTGTGTGTGTGTGCGTGTGTGTGTGTGTGTGTGTGTGTGCCTCTGTGTGTATGTATATGTGGCGTTGTGCATGTGTGTGTGTAAAAGTGGAATAAGAAAGTAGTTGAAGTGCTTTGAACCTCTTATAAAACAGTATGAGGTCATGGAGGCTTTTAAGAAGAACGATGATGGCCTGTCCAGCAGCATCTGCACTCTGATGTGTTGATGGCCAACCCATCCACGGGTCAACTGAGTGTTTAGATCTCTCTCTCTCTCTCTCTCTCTCTCTCTCTCTCTCTCTCTCTCTCTCTCTTAAGTTTCTCTTTCTTTCTCTTTTCCCCCAGTGGAGGAAAAAGTGCTATTTCTGATAGCCAGCCATGTCCTTTCTAGAGGTCAACATTGACTGTGTTTGAGGAGTACACACACCTACGATCTTTCTATGACATCGGTAAGTGTAAACATGCTACAGATATGTATTTTCCCTCCCATTCATTAGGGTTCAGTAAATTGGTCAGTTAGCTCCATGATATTCAGCTGGGAACGCATGCATGCACCATACAGAGGTCAACAACAGCACTTCATCCCATACCCATTATTTAAAACATAACATTTCTCAGAGCATACAATACATTAACTGCTACAATAACCAGTTGTTGGGGTTGACATACTGCATTACACAGTCGTAAAGAGAGATATGGGACATTTTTTGGTTAAATATACGTAGACTCCATCTGAAAGGGTAATGATGATGACTATGCGTCTCTGGGCGGCGCCCTGTCATCGGTGTGTAATTAACCTACTCTTAGCCCCTGCCAAGAAGCCCGTTTGGGTTTCACCAATCTAGTGTATTACTGAGGCTGTGTCAAATTAGCTTAGAGATGGAGGAATTTTCTGCTCGTACCAAAAGCAGTCAGTGGCCTTGTTTCATAAACGCTGCAATAAATCTGTTCAGTCAAGAACAGGGAGACTAGAGAACATTTAGGGTGGAAGGCATTTTCTTTAAATGAACGTTCATTCCATTGCAGCTTCCATTCTCATTTTATTGATGAACGTTCTTTAAATTGACTTGAGCTGGAACAATACATATTCAGTCATGAACTGTACAGATGGTAGGCCAGTTCAGATATAATAAAAAAAACTGATGATGAACACCAAACCCAAAGCCCCATCAAAGGTGCATGTGGTCGTATTCCCTCAGCCCCCCTTCAGCCACTGATTAATTGCATTTCTCTCTCTTTGTGATTCGACCCACTTTAATTAGCTTAGGCATGGCTTTACATATTGTGCTTATTTAATTTCATCATGTGCACAGCTAAACAGAGCAATAATTTAAAGAAATGAAAGGGTTAGCTCTTGGCAGCCGAGAAACACAAAAGACTCAAAACAAGCCACAAAATGCCAGCCTCCATGCACAAACAAATCTCATTGTGGGTGAAACAAAAACGCTCAAACTAGCCACCCTCCGTATTAATCTGTTTATTTGGCTGGGAGTGAATGAACTCATAGGATTATGCCTAACTCACAGGTCACATAGTGTGCCAGTGGCATCAGCGAAAAACAATTATTTCACACCCATGAAATTTCACTCACATATTAAATACCCAAACTCTTATTTGATTTCCACACTTCATATGCTGATTTGGTGTA
This sequence comes from Sprattus sprattus, assembly GCF_963457725.1. Lineage (NCBI taxonomy): Eukaryota > Metazoa > Chordata > Actinopteri > Clupeiformes > Clupeidae > Sprattus > Sprattus sprattus. Next base: position 9,084,471 of record NC_137918.1, read on the forward strand.
TATTATGGACATGAATATTCATGTGGGATTACCACACAATGTTCTGATAACTATACTCTCGCTTTTCATCCGTTTGGTGTATTTTTAGACACGTAACTGCTTTTTTTTCACGGTACAATCTACACAGATTCTCCTCTGCACTCTCCCAGTCCTTTCTTTCTTTCTCTCTCTCTCTCTCTCTCTCTCTCTCTCTCTCTCTCTCTCACTTGTTCAGGCTCGTTGAATAGCAGTGATGAGCATGAGTTGCCATGAGAGCAGGTCTAATGCAGGTGGAGAGATCCCCAACCCTGGAAAGACAGATGACAGTCTCTCCGGTGAGCGACGAATCACACGCTCCGCCACTCGGCTTCAAACAAAACAAGTGCAAGGGCAGATGGCAGTGGGGACAAACATGGCTTATTTAATCTCGCTGTGTTTGCGAGGAAGTAATTGTGTTTTAACCTGGAGAGAAACTGAATATTACACAGAGGCAAACAAATTAAACTCGCCTCGCCAGTCTGCAGATGACTCTATTTGTCTTGTCCAATGGTCCGAGCAGTGTCTGTTTGCGTGTGTGTTTGTTTGTGTGTGTGTGTGTGGTGTGTGTTTGTTTGTGTGGCTCAGTGTGAGACAATGGCTGGCCGCTGTGTGTTTGTGTATGTGTGTGTGTGTGTGTGTGTGTGTGTGTGTGTGTGTGTGTGTGTGTGTGTGTGTGTGTATGTGTGTGTGTGTGTGTGTGTGTGTGTGTGTGTGTGTGGGTGTGGGTCTGTGTGAGTGTGTATGTGTGTGTGTGTGTGTGTGTGAGTGTGTGTGTGAGTGTGTATGGGTGTGTATGGGTGTGTGTGTGTGTGTGTGTGTGTGAGTGTGTGTGTGTGTGTGTGTGTGTGAGTATGTATGTGTGTGTGAGTGTGTGTGTGTGTGTGTATGTGTGTGTGTATATGTGTGTGACTTTGCGATGGGCAACTGCTGGCCTTTGTGTATTTGCTTTCATGTTACGACCCCAGCCTATCCAGACAGTGTGGCTCTGACGTCAACACAAAGGTGCAGCTGAAGGATGCCAACTGTTGCGGAGACGAGGAAGAGAGGCCCTGCGTGTTTACGCTCCACAAAGCCAGAAAGAGGCGATCAGAGAGAGGCTTCATCACCATCAAGCACGGCCGCCCCAAACACAGCTGCCGATGAGGAAAACTTGGCTTCTCTCCCAGACGGCGTAGCAGCCAAAGTGACAAGAGCAGGATTTCACAAGCCTCTTAAACAAAACTGTAATAATTGTTGTAATATAATCATAATAAAGCTGTGAGCGTGGGATCTCTCTGGCAGCTGTGGCTGCGTTGAGATAATCTGTGTTCTCATGGGCTGAGCAGAGATGATGACAGTGCTGTGTGTCGCTACGGTGATGGTGCGCTCCGTCAGGTGTCAACATGGCGGACTGTTGAGTTCAGCAAGGGTCAAGGTGGATGCCGCATATAGCCTCACCCATCACAAATTGTCCTCATCTATCTTTTGTTTGTAAGGGCCATCTCAAAATTGCGCCTCTTATACATGCAGCTTTGAATATTTAATTCCGCTTTATAGAATTGAAAAGTGTACAGCATCATGATTGTTTTTATTATTTAATATTTCTTAATTTATTTATTTGTCTGACAAAATTAACTTTTGATATCACCCGGTGCACCCATCTCCTGCTGACACTCGTTATGGAAATGGGATGTGCTAATTATTCCTTCTTTATTTGGGGGCCTTTGATTAGCAGCTCAGAGTCCTCAGCAGGGGTGCAGGGGTGGAGGGGTGGAGGGGTGGGGGGGTGAGGGGGTTTGGAGGGGTGGAGGGGTGAGGGGGTTTGGAGGGGTGAGGGGGTTTGGAGGGGTGGAGGGGTGGAGGGGTGGGGGGGCGGAAGGGTGGAGGGGTGAGGGTGTTTGGAGGGGTGGAGGGGTGCTGATGAGAAGGGCGATGCCCCGAGGCAAGCTCCTAAATGGAAGCGCATCTCACACGTCTGATACCCGCTACAACCAATCAAACGCTTAACCCAATCATACAGAGGCAATAAACAGCCTGCCTGTGGGCCCACAAGACTCCCAAATACAAGCTGGGACACACACACACACACATGCGCATACACACACACATACACACACACACACACACACACACACACACACACACACACACACACACACACACACACACACACACATACACACACACACACACACACACATACACACACACATTAGTGTACAAAAAGTCAATAAAGAATTATATTTATTGTGGTGTTTTTATGAGGCTTGAGCAGTAATGGTCCAGTAGTGTTGAGGTGTAATTGTGACAGTGAGTAAATGTGACTGCTGAGACCCTGGCTGTAAGTTAAAGAACTTTGTTCGTCCTGCTGGTTCATTTGCATCAGAGTGCAACCAGTCTTAACGAGCCTGAGCATGCACTGTCTGTGAGACCACGTCAACCATGTCCACGCATCGGTTTGCAGACAGCACGCAGTGTGTCTCTGGCGCCAGTGGGAACTGACAGATAGAGTTAGCTATGGTTCTGTATTCTGCTGCTGGACTGGATGATTGTGGCTCTTAGACCACATTGCATCACGCACCGCTTCCTGATGTAAGCCGACGAACATCATTTCATCACCCGGGCAGCTCTGGATCACCGTATGCAGTGTGTCCAGGATGGTGTTGGAATGGCAATGTGACGCACACCACATACACTAGTGTGTTGAGAAGCATGGTAGGCATGGCAACTAGGTCCCTAGCAATATCATTGTTAATGTTTTAAATGCTAAACTGCCTGTCCTTTATCTCTGTATTGCATTTAAGTGCCCTCTTATCTTACATTTTTGGTGCCTTGTACTAGTTTGTCTTCCACTAAGTTTGCAAGTATGGTTTATGTGGCATTGTCATTGCACAAGAACCTTAACTTGTTGAGTCGTGTGTGTGTGTGTGTGTAAGTGTGTGTGTGTGTGTGTGTGTGTGTGTGTGTGTGAGTGTGTATGTGTGTGTGTGTGTGTGTGTGTGTGTGTGTGAGTGTGTGTGTGTGTGTGTGTGTGTGTGTGTGTGAGTGTGTGTGTGTGTGTGTGTGTGTGTGTGTGTGTGTGTGTGTGTGTGTGTGTGTGTGTGTGTGTGTGTGTGTGTGTGTGTGAGTGTGTGTGTGTGTGTGTGTGTGTGTGTGTGAGTGTGTGTATGTGTGTGTGTGTGTGTGTGTGTGTGTGTGTGAGTGTGTGTGTGTGTGTGTCTGTGTGTGTGTGTGTGTGTGTGTGTATATGTTTTTGTGCGGTACTTTGAGGAAAGGAGATTGCCATCCATCTCACACCATTATTTCATACTCCTATTTGGTGACACTGGTGACACATTTGCATGTGAATGTGCATGCATGTGTGTGTTTGACGTTGATAGGTGGCAAGCGTGTTTGCCAGCTTCACAGACACTGACTGTCACTGTCACGCTCCAGTGCTGCGGCGTAATGTCATTCTGCATTACAGAGGAATAATCCCTGCTGAATTGTTTCGCTGTAGATTCCATCTGTGCATTATACTTTGGCTTTAGATGATTTGGTTTTTGAAAGGAAAATGTGGGAATGAAAGAGTTTCGCTCTTTTTCCCCCTTTGATACCCACATTCTCTTAATCACTTCCTTTTCACTATCTGATTTAATTTACCAAGACTTATCTGTAGTTGTAATTGACGTGTACATGGGATTTGATTTCTGTGTGTGTGCCATGCATGCTGTGTGTGTTAAGAACTGGGTGTGCCAAATGTATTATTATTAATGCTTTTATGCATCTGTATGGGCAGTCATGGAGTGAATGCTGTGTATATACTGTATAATGCAGTGTGTCAGTGCATGTGTATATTTGTATCTATGATTCAGTGGGAGGGGGACATGGAGTGTGTGTGTGTGTGTGTGTGTGTGTGTGTGTGTGTGTGTGTGTGTGTGTGTGTGTGTGTGTGTGTGTGTGTGTGTGTGTGTGTGTGTGTGTGTGTGTGTGTGTGTGTGTGTGTGTGTGTGTGTGTGTGTGTGTATGGGCAGTCATGGAGTGTATGCTGTGTATATACTGTATAATGCAGTGTGTCAGTGCATGTGTATATTTGTATCTATGATTCAGTGGGAGGGGGACATGGATTTGTGTGAGAAATCCTGTGTGTGTGTGTGTGTGTGTGTGTGTGTGTGTGTGTGTGTGTGTGTGTGTGTGTGTGTGTGTGTGTGTGTGTGTGTGTGTGTGTGTGTGTGTGTGTCTGTCTGTGTGTGTGTGTGTGTGTGTGTGTGTACATGAGGTTTTTGATGGAATGTGTGGGACTTCATCTTCTGCTGCTGGACTGTAATGATGTGCATTCACCTGCCTGCCTCCCAGGCTTCACACACACACACACACACACACACACACACACACACACACACACACACACACACACACACACACACACACACACACACACACACAAACACACACAAGTACACACACAGACACACACACACAAACACACAGGGCCCAGTGAGCGATGAAGCCCAGCTAATGGGTGATGAATCACCAGAAACAAGGATACCTGTCAGGCAGGAAAAGGGAAGTGTGTGTGTTTGTGTGTGTGTGTGTGTGTGTGTGTGTGTGTGTGTGTGTGTGTGTGTGTGTGTGTGTGTGTGTGTGTGTGCGCGTGCGTGTGTGTGTGTGTGTGTGTGTGTGTGTGTGTGTGTGTGTGTAGAGTGTATGGTGTGCTGTAAAGGTACAGACAGAAGGGGAACATTCATGTCCTAAAATGATGGGGCGATGTGTCTGTGTGCCAGACAAGTGAAGTGTGAATGTGTCGGGCAAACGCAAGGCCACCTAAGGGCTCTGATGGCATCTCAGCCAGCGGGGGAGGGGGGGGGGGGGCACAGTGACAGATTTGTGAAACTGTCAGGGTAAGAAGAAAACGTCTGCCACGAGTCACAGGACCATGCAGGAGTGGGTGGGGGGGGCAGGAGATTGTATTTGTGGAACTGCATTACGTGGTGTTATGCATGCATAACGCATTGGGCTCAGATGTAATCACAAATTATTATTAGACAAACAGAACTCACACACACACACATACACACACACACACACACACACACACACACACACACACACACACACATACACACACACACTTGAATAGTCATTTTATATTTCAACCATGCCACAGGTCCAATAGATGTCCAGTAATCCAATCTAGGGTCCCTTGTACCATTCGCTGTAGTGTTGTTCACAGAGTAAAGACTGAATATTTCCTTAATCTCAGCAAGTGGAGTAGTTCTAGTAGCTATTCCTCCCAGGATTACATTATTTGCATTCATTCTCTCATTATCTTCTGACAAAAATGGGCTAAATTACCTACTTGATTCTTTTTGCATTTTAAATGAAAGTGACACCACTCACGGGTCTTCAGATCTGCATTTCCTCGTTGTTGTTGTTTACTAGCGAACGTGGGCCACAACAGCAGCGTACCTCAGATCAGAGACCTGAAGCCATCAGTTTACCTCAGATCACACACCTGAAGCCATCAACTGACCTCAGATCAGAGACCTGAAGCCATCAACTGACCTCAGATCAGAGACCTGAAGCCATCAACTGACCTCAGGTCAGAGACCTGAAGCCATCAGCTTACCCCACATCAGACACCTGAAGCCAGCACAGGGGCCAGAACATTCCTGTGCAGCTTAATGAGTGTGCAACACTGGTTAACTGGGCTGAAAACACGCCCCATTAAGGTAAACAAGACGGTAGTTTGGCTCTCTCACGTGATGCGTCCTAACCAAATTAAAACGCAATTTGCCTAACCCAGATTGATGAGAAGGAAGAAAAGTAGTTTGCGTGGTGAAAAACAGCGCGTGCCTCAGATGAGGTGTCGCACTTCATTACTGTGGCAATTCTTCATCATTTTTTCATATTACATATTGCAGTTGTAGCCTTGAAGTGCAGCGCATACCCTTCCCCCTTCCTCGTAAATACATTCTTGAATTTGAATTGCCCCTTTAATGTCCACACTGCCACTCCTCGGGCAGGGCCTGTGTCAAGCTTGCCTGTACACACACACACACACACACACACACACACACACACACACACACACACACACACACACACACACACACACACTCACACACACACACACACACAGACACTTGAATAGTCATCGGGCAGGGCCTGTGTCAAGCGTGCCTGTAGGGACAAGACTGGTACATGCATTAAAGCTGCCGCCTCCATGTTTCTCCACTTACTCTGGTATGGTGCCACTCACGCCAGTTCATTAACTCTTCTGTGACTAGTTTTAAAGCTGTCACTAAAACCAGTTTATTGACTGGAACAGGGTTCTCTGTAACATGAGACCGACAGAGAGGATATCCTGGACAACAGGGCAGGAAAACACATTTAAAAGCTTAATCATCTCTTGTTGCCTGAAACAGCATCACAGCATTTAAGATGCAGCCTCTCGACAGGTTTAATTCACACTGTCAGCCAGGGCATCTGTGTTTTTAACTCGTTGACAACAGTGGAGAAGAAATATTCTTGCCTCCCTAGCAACAGTTCTCCCTTGTATGGCCATGGTTTCAACAATGCTCCTCCTCCTATTACCCATGGAGCCATTGACACGGCTGCATTCATACCCCGCTATCTCCTGCCCATGTGGCCCACAAAGAGAAGGCCATTCCCCCCCCTCCCACCCTCTGCTCTGTCTCCCCAACACTACCATATGGTTGAAGGCTTCATTAAGGACTGGTAAAAGTCAGGAGCCAGAATGTGCCTGTTCCATGCTCCATACAGCCTGCTGTATCCAGGAGGGGGGACAGGGGGTTATTTAAAACTAGGTCTACATAAAATTCTGCAGGTGTTTAAATTTACTATTAAACTATTAAAATTAACTATGAAATTTTGTTTCTTTTTTTGTTGTCCCTCGGAGGGGCACTTTTACTCGAGGAGGGCAAACGGGCAGTTGCTCAAGCAACCTTAGCACACTCCTGTGCACGTCCCTGCTCCCAGTTATCATTAGTAGGCTTTGCCTGAAAAGAGAAAAGATGAACGTTCTTTCCCATGTTTTCTAACCCTAATAATAACCAATAACCAACAACCTTAATGATGAGACTAAACATCCTGGGGTCCTCTATAACAATATCTTACCAGGTCCTCCAAAGGTTGTTACCTAAACTTCTACCATCACCTGCATGATCTTCAGCCCTTACCCAGTCTGTCACCCTGGAACACTGGCTCTGGGAAATTGGATATGTTTTTGTGTGAGTTTTCGTATGCCATTTCATTTCACATGTACCTGTGGGGAATAATACGTCTGTGTTGGTGCATTTGAGTGTCTGGTCTCGTACGTACACACTCATGCCGAGACGATGCAGATGTAGTGTGAGGTTGTGGACGAAAGCACACACAAACTCCCATAATGCTTTTGTCCTGGGGGCACGTTGGGGACAACACACACACTGCCAGTGGAACACCATGGCAACATCACGATCAAATGCACACCAAGGTATCAGGAAGAGGAGGAGTGACCTGGGGTGGAGGGGCAGCTGGCAGTACAGGAGGGAGGAAGGAGGAGGAGGAGAAGGAGGAGGAGGAGGAGGAGGAGGAGGAGAAGGAGGAAGGAGGAAGAGGAGGAGGAGGAGAAGGAGGAGGAGGAGGAGGAAGGAGGAGGAGGAGGAGGAGAAGCAGGAGGAGGAGAAGGAGGAGGAGGAGAAGGAGGAGGAGGAGGAGGAGGAGGAGGAGGAGGAGAAGCAGGAGGAGGAGAAGGAGGAGGAGGAAGGAGGAGGAGAAGGAGGAGGAGGAGGAGGAGGAGGAGGAGGAAGGAGGAGGAGGAGGAGGAGGTGTCTCCTGATGGAGAAGAATAAACAGCTCTGCAGAAGACCTTGGGCAAGTGTCTGTCTGTTGTGATGGCTAAGTGCACAGGTGGGGAAAGGCTCAAAAACCAGGACAGGATATTTGGCTTATGTCATAAATGGAACAGATATTGATGCTAAATAACACTATGAGAGGAATATTATGTCATAATGTCATGAACTTTATGTTACAGTGACATTTTGCATTATAACATTAAAATCTGTATAATTACATTGTGTTATTTATTAATGTATTGCTGTGTCATAAAAAAATGGAATTATATTGATTCTGGTCAAACACTTAGACATCTAACAGAATTAACTCTACACTCTATTCTTTTGAATGAAATGAATTATTATTTATTGTTATTATTACTATATGTAATGAATTGTATAGTAAGTGTCCAGGAAATTAATGATCTACAAAAGGAAACATTCACATGTTCTTGTAAAAGAGAGAAACACACTTGTTCCCTCTTGCTGACCAGGCTAGTTCAACAGCAAAATGTCACCAAATATATTGCTGAAATACATTAGTTTGCAAGCAAGCTGGAGTCATTTTTATGTAAGGCAACTCTCGGCTAATAGCAAGTCAGTCCATTTCTTGAAATGTCTGCACTGGGCAAAAAGCCTCTCACATCCAACAGTCTTTTGGCAAGGCAGCAAACAAACAACACATTCTATGCACAGCTATTCTATGCATGTGCATTTTCTACCAAAAAGGAAATCAATTTTGTGGACAAAATTGCTTTTGTCTCTTAAATAACCTTCTTTCGTCCACGTAGTCAGATGTAGGTCCAACCTTTTGGCCCCAAAAAAGTGAGGCACTATAGTCAGTTTAGTACACTCAATGAATGATCTGTTTCTAGGCATAAAATAAAGTGTTGCCTGCAAGATTTCCTAAACAACATATGATATCTTTTCATGGAGAAAGAGCATAGGCATTGTCCTTGGATTCATCGTGAATCAAAGCATTGCATTGCAACTTGCATTTTATCCATGCAAACCAGTATGTGACTGACAAACAGCCTGGTACTCCTTGGCCATGTTGGTTAAGTGCAGTGCCTGTGGGCTCAGTGTGAGGTGGAGGCCCTACGGTCTTCACTGCAGCCCCAGAGAGCTGGCTGGTGAGGGGTTATTTGTGTATCCCCTAAATTGCATTAAAATGATGGATGTTGGAATTCATAAATGGAGTTCTCCAAACGTGCGGGGAGATCAGCCAGAGTTACAGCTCACAAATGATTCTCCATTTTGGATGTCAGCATTCATCATATCAAATGGCTAAGACAACTTCATTTTACTGTTGTTTACCTTATTCATAAACATGTACTGCATACTGAAAATAAATAAATAAATAAATATCACAAAAGATAAAACGTTAGCCTGTTGTGAATACCATAGGCAGAATTCAACACAAACATAATACAGACTTAAACATGTCCTGTCAGGGTGTTTATGAAGGGTGTCATTGTAAACGCGACTCCATATTTAACTCTACACAAGAATACCATCCAGGACCAAAAACAACCATAGGACATTGATGGTACCAGAAAAGTCTTCACAGAATGACACTTTGGTGGGTCATCATGTGGAGTCAAACATCAGTTGTAAGTTTTCCTCTTCCTACAAAAAAAACTCTACAAAATGAACAAATAATGCTGATAATGCTTCAATACTGCTAATATTGTTCCACATTAGGAAATCATTCAAGGCCATGGGCTACAGTATATGTTGGGACTGACAAGATTTTCCTTACTTTGTGTATGATTTACAGCAATGTGTAGTTCAGGGTGAAGACTATCATGCCCTTGTGTGGACGAGGACAAGACTGAATGAACACTAGTCAGAATGCGTTGGGTGTAGTCAGGGTCTCCTGATGATGAAATCTGTGTGTGGCCATGGAAAAACACTATATGGTGAGAACCACACACGCAGGAGCAGAATGGAGTTGGCCACTTAACCTCTGGGGAGAGGGAGAGATCGAAAGAATGGAGGTGTGGGGGCGAAATGTTAGAGAGAGAGAGAGAGAGAGAGAGAGAGAGAGCGAAAGAGAGAGAGAGAGAGAGAAAGAAATAGAGAGTGTGACATAGGGAGCAGAATGGAGTTGGCCACTAAACCTCTGGTGAAAGGGAGAGATCGAAAGAATGGAGGTGTGGGGGCGAAATGTTAGAAAGAGAGAGAGATAGAGAGAGAGAGAAAGAAAGAAAGAAATAGAGAGTGTGACATAGAGAGCACCTCCTATCAGACTTTTAAGCCCCAGCTTACAATTTCTCTTCCACTCCAGGTCCATCCCGCTTCCAAGGACAGTACCAGGGCAGGGGTGAACAGGACTCCAGGTACTAGGAGGCACAGGTCAGAGTGTTTGGAGTGCACAGAGATGGCTCTTTCTCCCCGAGTAAGTTGTGAGTACAGCTGCTGTGCACAGACCAAGGACAGCTCCCTTTCTTCCATTCTTCCTCTCCTCCTCCACAGGTACGAATGAACATAAAACCTTCTTCCATTCTTCCTCTCCTCCTCCACAGGTATGAATGACGGGAAAAAAAAACCTTCTTTGTGCCCATCTCCTTCATGAAAGACAACTGTTCCTGCGGAGGCATTCTCTGAGTTAAGTAACATTTTCTACAGCATAGGCTGGAGGAAGTTTTTTTTTTTAAAAAGAGAAACATGTTTACAGGGGACCAAGACTGACAGCAAAAAACTGAAAACCATTGCTGAGTAAATAGTTGTTTCTGGTGAGGTTGGAGAAGAGAAGACTGTGGTAGGCTCTGCAACATCTAACCTATTTCTAATTCTGAAGTAAAACACGGTCATTGAAGTATACCTGTTCTAAACCTGTTCAGATGGTGGACTTTCATGGCGTGTGAATATTGATTTAAATTCTCATTGCAGTGTGAAGGTAGTGCAGTTTAATGCTGTAAGTCTTGTGCAACTGTGTGGTCATTCTGCAGTACTATTGCAAACAGTGGGGACTTCAAAGGTTGTGTGTTTGTAATATTGCACAATGGCCGTCATTCTGGTGGAGGATGAGTCATTGCATGCAGTATTAATCCCGAAATAGAATACTACACCACAAGCACAACAAGCCATCAATCAGAAAAAAAAAACACTTTTTCTTTCTTCTGCTTTTCTGTTTTTTTTTCTTCTTCTTTCAAATCAATCAGCATAAACCAAGACTGCATCAAGCTTCAATAGCCTGTATTGTTTATGCGTGTCAAGGGTGAGCTAGGTGTAAATAGAGGAAGAAAGAAGAAAAAAGATGTATGGTTATCCACGCCAGAGGAAAACCTGTGATCTGAAAGAAATGTTTATTCTCTCATGCTGTGAAGGAGGCCCACTATGAAGCTTCAGAAAATTGCTCTCATTCTGGGCTCTGCGTAATGCACACACACACACACGCGCGCACACACACACACACACACACACACACACACACACACACACACACACACACACACACACACACACACACACACACACACACACAGTCATACACACACACACAGTCACACACACACACACACACACACACACTCTGCGTAATGGTTCTGAGACAGACTGCAGACTGCAGCGGAGCTCCTCACTCGCCTTTGAAAATCTACCCCCTGGGCTGAGTTGGCCACTGCTAAATCCCTCCGTTACTTTCATTGTTTGTGTTGACTTTAATATTTCATAAAGCGCCTCTTCTATGTTTATTTACCTCCCTTCCTTCCCTCTTTTTCTGCATCCCATGTCTCCCTCTCTCTCTTTCCATCCCTTTTTTGTAGATACCTCCCTGGTATCATGCATTTTTATGTTATGAGCGCTTAGATCCCTTCAGTGCTGGAGTTTTTCTTCCCCACCTCTTTTACACACACACACACACACACACACACACACACACACACACACACACACACACACACACACACACACACACACACACACACACACACACACACACACACACACACACACACACACACACACACACACACACACACACACACACACACACACACACACACACACACACACACACACACACGTGCATTGCTTCATTAATAAATCAGTGCTCCAGCCGGTGTATAGTCATAGGCCCATATCTCAATTAGAGCTGCTGTACAAAATAGTGTACACACATCTTCTTATTCCATATCATTTTAATTAGTGCTGCTGTATATAGTGTACACACATCTTCCATATAAAAGGAGGAGTGCATTATGGTGTGTAGAAAATGCAAAACTAGCTATACTAATATATTTGCAGTGTACAATATATGATAAGGATTAGCAGTGCATCACTGTATGAGCTGATCTAGTCGGATAAGCTATTAGCTGTTTTAATTCTGTGAGGTAACATATTTACTGAGAAATTGTCTGAGGCAGGCTTAAGTTTACCGAGTGGAAACATATCGATCTCACTTGGGTAGAGGTTAGGGTGGACACGTCACACTGACTCATTCCCCAAGTCACATACACACACACACACACACACACACACACACACACACACACACACACACACACACACACACACACACACACACACACACACACACACACTGCCCAGGTCACTGTAACCAGGGCATGACTGAGAGACGCAAACCAAACAACAGTTTAGCTAATACAGTATATCCCAATTCAGGCTTCAGGAACATTATGACATATCAAGGGGTTCACTCATTCCACATGCTGGAACAAATGCTTCTATCCAAAGTGTTTATCCTCCTCTTAAGTCAGCCAGTGTCACCAGAAAGTTCTCTGAATCAAGAAGCTATGTCATGTATTCTGCACTCAGCATGTTTTGAGGTGTTTGCTAGGAGATGTACCAGAGACGGCCAGAGATGCATGATGTCTGTGGGAGTCCAGAGGTTTAATACAATATATGATTAATTTAATATGTGCAATGTGTCAAAAGAAAAATGTAAGGAGCACTGGTCCTGTTTTTGTATGGAGTATGCATGTGTTCATGCGTGCGCTTGTCTGTGTGTGTGTGTGTGTGTGTGTGTGTGTGTGTGTATGTGTGTGTGTTTGTGTGTGTGTGTGTGTGTGTGTGTGTGTGTGTGTGTGTGTGTGTGTGTGTGTGTGTGTGTGTTACAGCAGGGAAGTCGCTGATCTCACAGCTCTTAATATTTCACATCCAACTACCTCATTCCGTGCATGTTCAAGCTGAATTTTTCATGCTCACCTCAAAGCCGCAAGCATTCCTGAGAGGAGTAAGTGCAAATAAAATGGAATCCCTAGTCATCATACTATTAATAAATCATTGGTCTGAGACAAATGTAATACATCTTGCTTGTTTTTCTGAAATGTATTGCTTTTTCACTCCTTTAACTGTCATTTCTTCTGTCCTTTAGATCCAGAGGAATAATTTGGACTTTTTTTTAAATTCATTGTGCTTAATGAGATCTCAAATTGTTATTTTAGCCACACCACTCGACAATATGAATATTCATGGCTGTCAATTCCCACTTTGAAAAGTTGCATTCGAATTCCACAAATGAACTCAAAGTGGAAGACGGTATGTTAATATACTCTCCTTTGCTTTTGTTTCAGGGCACCCGTGAAGCACTTTATAACAGGTGAAACTTTGAACTATGAGTGCCATTGTGAGTGTATGGCCCGACATAATATTGGATAAAAAATGCTCATAGAGTGGCTGATTGTTTCACGGACATGCCTCCTACTGTTCAGTTCAAAGGGCTTTAGCACTCAGCCCCCCCCCCCCCCCCCCACACAGCCATCCTTCTAAATACCACCTGTGGGAGTGGTGCTCCATGACCTGGCTAGATCTTTGAAAAATTGTGTGCTCTTAAGCATTTCAATGTCACTCTTGTGTGTGTCATTTCAAGTTTAATACCACATTTCTTCCAGTCCTGTCAGAGAGCGAATAGGCCAACAGAGAAACAGTCTATCTGGCTGGCTGGAGAGCTGCCGCCAGGCTGCCTTTTTTGGACTTGACGAGGTTGGTTTATTTTAGATTGTCTGTGATTTGCTTAGTCTCCCCACCGTCAGAGCGCTGCGCTGTGGAAACGGCCCTGTTGATACGGTGCCAGAGATCTAAGATACCGCTTACTCAGAGCTCTCTGCTAGAGCAGCGTCGTGAGAAAAAAGACAGTCAGCAGCGTGAAAGCTAATATTCCGCTTTCCCATGATTCCCAGTGTGTCCATAATTAGGAGGAGTTCAAACGACTCACGACTCACGCCTGCGACCTGGGACCCACTTTCCCAATCCAGACTTTAATATTTCAATTTTTCTCCATTAATTTAATCACATTTCATATGCTGATTCGAAATTGGCCACACTCTCGCTTTTCCAGGTTGACTTTAATCCCAATCAAATGAGTAATTATACGGTTGGAGGTTGATTGAACCAATCCTTCCAGCGCAGCCCAAACGGCTCACTGATGCCCAGCACCTTTCATGTGTGAAGGCTTCCACGTTTCCAGGACAAGAGGATTCAATCAGAGTGAAAAAAAGCGGAGGTGTATTTTCAGTCTGGATCTGACATAGCCTTTATCTTGTAGAGATAAACCAGATGTTTGGGCTCAGCCTTGATGTTGAGGCCAAACCTGGAGTGCAGAAGAGCTGCAGCTGCTGTCCTGCGTTCACCACTCTATTAATTTATCCAATGGATAAATGTCCTTAGACATGCTCCTAATACAGAAGAGTTTTCGTTAGGGCGTTGTTTTATGTTGGTGTTCTAAAAGACTATAAAAGAGGATAAAGGTAGGTCTCAAAAAAGGAGATGCTATTTTCCAATGATCAGATCATTTGTTTGTAGCCGATAGCTAGGATTTACTGGGATTGTCAAAGTGTAAAATGTTCTAGTAAATTGGGAGCTGCGTGTTATTGTAACCTGAAGAGAAAGAAGCAGAACTCCAAACTGACTTCAACCTTCAGCTGCCATCTACAGCCTGTGAGCCCCAGTGTCTGTCACTAGTGTGTGTCTTATAGCTGTGGGTAGTTAGCTTTACACTCTGATACAGCCTATGGGCCCCAGTGTCTGTCACTAGTGTGTGTCTTATAGCTGTGGGCAGTGAGCTTTGCACTCTGATACAGCCTATGGGCCCCAGTGTCTGTCACTAGTGTGTGTCTTATAGCTGTGGGCAGTGAGCTTTGCACTCTGATACAGCCTATGGGCCCCAGTGTCTGTCACTAGTGTGTGTCTTATAGTTGTGGATAGTGAGCTTTGCACTCTGCTTAGATCTGTTTCCCACTTACCTCTGGTACATAAGCATCACTTAAAATCTGGAAATGATTGAAATAGTCTTTACATTTAGATCCTGAAATACATCATTCTTGGATGAAATAGTCTTTACACTTAGATCCTGAAATTCATCATTCTTGAATGAAATAGTCTTTACATTTAGATCCTGAAATACATCTTTATTGGCTAAAACTACAACACAGGACGGAAATGGAATGAATACTCTAAGAGATTGAGATTAAAACCTCTTACACCAGGTTCTGTAGTATCTGGCCACTCAGACCATTACCCCATAATGACCCCACTTTCTTCTAACATCTGATGTATTCGGTTTCTCCTGCTGCCACTGAAAAGCTGTCTAAATGTACATATGTCTATTTAACCAACATCTGTTTAAGTAGGCACCAGTTACTTGTACCAATATCTGGTGCTATAGCCATATAGTTTTGCTTACATTTTATGAATTAAAATATTTTTTTTTTATTTTTTATGTCTGGTGCATTTTTTTTTTTAAATTGTACAATTGGGTTAATTAAAAAGTGATTAACGAACAACAAGTGGATTTACATTTTGTGTTGAAAGACAGACATTCTGTTCTGATGTCACAGACTAAAGCCAATGGGGAATTACAAAACAAACATTTATGTCACAGCAAGTATGTCTCACACTGCATCTTATCAAAGCCAAGACGTAATAGATGTGTGAAAAATTCATGAATAGATCTTACCTTGAGGGATCAGTAAAGCTGCTTGAAATGCTAAAGAATGACTTCTCTGATGTAAGTAACAGAGGAACAGAAGCTATCAATCCGGCTGGAGGCAGCGAAAAGAAGCTTTGTGCATTTAAACTCGAGGGCCCATAAAATCTGTAATGACAAAAACAAATAGGGTGATTCAGACGTTTCCATGTTGAAGACATTTGCTGTTTATTTGAGGCTTGCTGGGAGCTTCGGCGCCAGTGAGCGAACCGGTTTATTCAGTGGGAAGCGACCCAGGTTCGGCTGGCCAGGGCTGAGGTCATGGAGCCCGATTGACAGGTCGGGTCCAGAAGCCACGGACACAAGGAGCCTGCTTGATCGTTCTGGAAAGATGACATAGCAGCAGAGCGCAGATGAGAATACCAGTGCTTTACACAACTGACTTACATCAGCAGCTACTGTATTTAGTGATGTCTGTTCCTCTGGCGAAAGTCTTCATCACTCTTCCTCCTTCTTCCCCCCATCTCTCAGACTCTTTCTTTCTCTTTCTTTGTGGTAAGGAATGGGAGAGTATATTTGGAAATGTCACTTTAATTAGTCTCTGTGCCGCTCTGAGTCATGACATCTCTGACACTGGAATAGTAAATGGCATCATAGGCAGACAAAGGGAGCCTTGGCAACGGCAGAAATATAATGACCAGAATGTGTCACAGTTTCTTCTGCTGTGCCCTTCAAGAGAAGACCTCCCCCAAAAACACCCAAACGCGGGGATCAAGACGGAGGTACGTCCAGACAGACAAAATTACAGCATAAGGCTGTACATCGATGTGTAGATGGGTGTCCGTGTGCTTGTACACTTCAAAATCTCAAGCACATTAAGTGTGTGTAATCTACTTAAATAGGTGTGAAGACCAGGTGCAAGATGGCTGTTTGTGTGTGTACATTTGTGCTGTGTGTTGTGTGGTTGAGATTGTGGGTGCACACTGACAGCACTGTTATTTGGGCTGGTGGTTGGTTCTTAAGCAGTGCTCTGTATTCTACACTGCGCTGCTTCCATTGAAGGAAGGTGTCCGCAACAAAGACATGGACAGAAAGAGAGGCAATCCTGAAAGGCCTCTTTCACTGAAGCATGCTGTGATGGACAACACAGGCCATCATCAGTGTCCAGGATATGGTACAGCCACACAATCACACACACCCTCATATACACAGTCACAAAGGGATGTTTGCACGGACGCACAAGGTTGCATTTTAGAAATCGAGTAATTATTTCTTGAAAATCTCAAGTACTCGAGTACTGGGGTCGAGGGGGGGTTGAACGGGAGGTGTTTCGTATCAATGAAAAGACTATGGAACTATAATGAGTTTGGTCCACGAGCAGACCATAAAGCTAATGATATGATATAAATATAACTCTTGGTCCTACTTACGCAATTGTGAAATATGGATGACACCAATAATATTTTATTATATTATGTTTTTTTGTAACCTGCTACTTATTATCAAACCCAACCATTAACAATTTTGAACTGGTCATATTTGCTTGTATCTATTGGTCTAGCCAGGTAAGTGTAGTAGCCTAGTGTATTCTGCTTCGGTGAGTCAACCATGTCAACACAAGAGAAATCCCACTTGGCCTTCCTGGCCCCCTGTTAACATACTGTATGCCTGCAATCCAGCAGAGAGGCATTCAGAGAGGGCCTTTGAGTGCTGAAGGTGGGGGTGCACACTCATTTTTTCATGGGAAGAGTAAGAATAACACACACATACCTCATACACACATAAACACAGTCGCACATAGCAACACACACATACACACACAAACATAGACACACACACACACACACAGAGAGTCACATAGACTCACACACACCTCATATACACACACGCACAGTCACACACACACACAGTCACACACAGACACACACACCTCATACACACACACAGTCACACATAGCCACACACACACATACACACACACACACACATACACACACACACACACACACACAGTCACATAGATACACACACACCTCATACACACACACACACACGCACAGTCACACACACACACATAGACACACACACCCCTCATACACACACACACACACACAGTCACACATGGACACACAAACACCTCGTACACACACACCTCGTACACACACACACCCACAGACAGAGACACACACCTCACACGCGCACACACACACACAAACACACACACACACACACACACACACATGCATAAGAGCAGGAATGGGAGGTTCTCCTAATGGATCTCTGCATGTAAACAATTAAAGTGCCATCTAATTAAACTGTCTAATATATATATTGCTGCCATTACAGCAGTTGATTTGAAGACAGAATGTGTGCATTAAGTCACATTAAACTGTAATTGGAGTGGTTTCATTAGACAATGGCTGGCAAAAAGTAAACAAATAAATTACTGATTTTGCCTTCTGTTCATGCCCTCTGGTGCAGAACTGAAACAAAGAGCTGCTGTTGGTCCTCATCAATGTCAACGAGAGCCATGACATGGTTTATCCTGCTTTAGTCACTGTTCATCCACGTAAATATTCAGAACATAGTTTCTATATATTCAAAATTTGTATTCATAATGGGGGATTTCTATTGCCCGAAGTGTAAGCTGTTCACACACTGAATTAGAGGTGCAACAAATCATTCATTGGTTGTGGCATTGGAGGAGTTGAATACATTGCTGGTCCTTTCTTAATGTGAATGTACATTCTTTAAAAAAAAAAAAAAAAAAAACGGTTTGCAGAAATGACTCCTCATATGAACGAAGAATGATGAAATACGTATCTTCTGACCAACCGGGTAATGGGCCTATTATCAGGCCAATGGCCCCACAATATTGCCCTGAAACCTGCCTATAACCAGGGGTGCAACTGCCCAGTGTCAGGGGGGTATGCAGCAACAATTTTGGCGCCCCCACCCCCCTCCTAGTACACACACACGTTTTTTTTCTTTTCTTATACAAATACATAAATAAGTGTGCCAGACATCATCATGTATGGGCTTTAAATAATAAAGGTTTATTTTAAAGTATATCAGTCACTGCATGCCTACCATAATGGTAATGGTACGCTATGGTGCATACAGTACACACACACACACACACACACACACAAATATATATATTAGTAAATAATAAACAGTTGCAAACATTAACATTATAATGATAACCATTGCAACATAATGCCTTAAAACGCAAGAGTAAGCCTGCAAATAAAGATCTTTAAAGGTCTAAATAATAACACGCCGTAATAACACTAAATAATAACACGCCGTGCCTTTGCACTTGCCCATTCATCTAGTATTGCATCATGCCAACAGATAGCCTGTATGTTTGACAGCACAGCTAAAATGAACCACTGATCTCAAAAAGAAACGAAAATTTTATTTTGAGATCAGTGACATGAACAGCTAATGGTAACCATGGTAACCAAGTTACGTTTCCAGCTTCCTGTTAGTTACTGTGAATGCTACCAGAGCCCTTCTGCCACCTTATATTTACCAGTTGTTATTTTTGCCTTAATAAAATTGAGATGTGTCATACATGGGATTGGTACAGTAGGGGTTTAACCAAAATCTAAATGTAGCTATCATCAGCCTAACTGATGAGGCTTAAGCTAGCCATAAACCCCCATTTGGCTGCTACATTTCTATGTTAGCAAACGCTAGCTAGCCTGCTGTTAACATTAATTGCAAGCCTCCAAGCACAAACGTAAAGTCACCTTAAAACCTACCTGTTGCCTTTCACCATCCACTTATTTAATTGCTGTCGCATCCCCTGACACGTCTTCTCCTTTTCCCTCTTTCTTTTTCTGTTCCCAAAGCTCCCAACAGCTTTTTTGCTTTATCCATCTTCCATCCAACCAACTCACTACTCGTAGCTTAGTTCGAACTGCTTGTGTGTTTAGCGGTCACGGCCTCAAGCGCCCTCTTCTATGTCAAAATTCTATTATGGAATCTTAAGAGATAAGGCGCCTACTCTAGCCTGTTTAGTCCTCTTAAATGTTATAAAATTAAGGAAATGCAGAAATGATTTAGAAACGCACAACAGCAGCTACATATAGAAAATACCCCAAACATGTTTTTTTTTTTTTTTTTACCATCGCTTTGGCGCTCCCATGGTGCGGCGCCTCTATGCGCCGCATACAGCGCATACCCACTTTTTGCGCCACTGCCTATAACATGCTGCCTTGGTTTCACAACTGAGTGGGAAGTTCAAGTTGAGAACTCATGTGGTAAAGTCTGGTTGCTAGGCACCTACAACCTACAGTAGAATAGGTTTGAAAAAGGTATGGACACCAAGGTGGCTGTTTGCTGTTTCTGAGCCCTGCTGTTTGGGTGCGAACTCTTCAGACTCCTCTATTCCTTAAATTAAGTACTAGAATAGTTTAGCAATCCGTATCACGCATAAAGATGTGGCGCTAATACAAGAGAGCTATAGACAAAGTTCATGTCAGAAAGCAAGTTAGTCTCAATTGTTAATAAGTGAAGTTAACGTTAACCTGTATTTTTAGCACATTGTCCATTGCAAATAGTTTTGGGGCTTTTTGCCTTCAATCAGATAGGACAGAAAGGTTTGGACAGGAAATGAGAAGGAGAGAAGAGGTGGGGAGTGGGACTGGGAAATGGTCGCGGGTCATAATCGAACCTGTGACCCCTCGGGCGTTTAAACCCGTGTATGGTTGGGGCTGCTGCTTGCGCCACAACGCCCCCATTATCATGCAGTAATTTGATGTTAATTACACATCCATATATATTGTGCTCATTTGATCCAGCTGAGTTTTGTACTGAAGTATATTGCAATGAAATCCAAGTCATTACACACACTGTCACAATCACATCATTTCAATCTCGCTCCTTCATGTTTAGAACACGGGGCAGGCTCACAGGGCAGGCTCACGCTTATGCTCATGTTCATTTAAATGGTCGTACCCTGGTAGTTTTGCAAAATGAAATGTCTCTGCTTTTATGCCACTGCACATTTGACGTCAATACCAATTCATTGATCAAAAGAAAATAGAAATAGAAAATGTCAAGGCAAGGTTATTCATAACATGGCAGTGACTTTCATGGCTCACATAATCATTCTTTGCAATACATTAGTGTTAACGATCATCCAATCTGAATTTGATGGTAATGAAACATCCATACGTTCTGTGTTCATTTGAGACAGCTTTATTTTGTATTGAAATATATTAAGATTTGATTCCACACTGTTGAGGATCAGGACATCCACTGTGTGTGTATAGCCATAGAAACACATCTTGTGTTGACTGTGACGGGTCACTTTTATGTTTATAATGCACCTCTGTCTTCTGATGCTTGTCTGAAGAGATTGAACAGTTTTCACATCCCTGTTGTTACTGGGTCTGCCATTTGGCCTGGGCCTGCCATACCCCTTCCCTTCTCCCCTTCTCCGGGACACTTTGCTCCTGGGCACTGTGTGTGTGTGTGTGTGTGTGTGTGTGTGTATGTGTGTGTGTGTGTGTGTGTGTGTGTGTGTGTGTGTGTGTGTGTGTGTGTGTGTGTGTGTGTGTGTGTGTGTGTGTGTGTGTGTGTGTGAATGTGTGTGTGTGTGTGTGTGTGTGTGTGTGTGTGTGTGAGTGTGTGTGTGTGTGTGTGTGTGTGTGTGTGTGTGTGTGTGTGTGTGTGTGTGTGTGTGTGTGAGAGGTGTTTGCTCCTGGGCACTGTGTATGGCTATTAGCACCAATCTGGCTTTCTGTCTTACAATGGTAACAAGTAGTTTACAATTCATTGAGCAATACTATTGGATTGGTTTGTGGAAGTGTATAGAAATGGTCATGATGGTATTTAACCAGCAATTTTAAGATATTAACTAAAATCCCTTGACCAATATTCTTTGACTGAGATATATTTTACAGACCACACTCTTGTATCACCAAATTGGCCTTAAAATTGTACCTTCCAGCGGTCAGCTGGGTGACCAGCTTCAAATCAAAATGACCTATTTAAAAATGTCCAGAAAAGGGGGATATTGTTAGTTAATTAATCAAATTAACTGACAATAAATTAGTTAGTTGATGTAAATTAATACAAATTTTAAAAAAAATTGTACTAAACTGAATAATAGACTCTCCTTTTATATCATATTATGCTAATTTTGATACTGATAAAGTGGCCATATTACCTACTGTTAATTGTTTACCTGAATATATCTCTTTATCTGTTCATCAAATTGATGTTTACCAAATCAACCAGTCAAATTTTCTCTCTCTTATAGCTGACCTCTGCTCGCACATGCTGATGGCTGTGGAAACATTGTTCCTCATCACCATATCCATTAAGTGCAAGCATTAAGTAGATGCATATTGGTAGCCGAACTCTACCCACTCACTCTGTCTCTTTCTCCCCCTCCTAGTCTTCGCTGTGGGATGCTGCTGTAGTCTCTCCACCTGATCTACTTGTAGAAACCCTCGGCCTACACCTACCCACCCCCACCACACCACACTGTCATATACTTATTCTACCCCACACTCTATGCTAGCATTTACCTGCAATGTTAATAATTGCCACCATCGCCATTCATGGGCTGACATTCATTCATGGGCTGACATATACCCATTAGAATGATCTGCAAATTACAATCATTTTCATTCCTCGAAGAGCTAGTCCTAGTAATGAGAGCTAGCAATGAGACTCACTCTCTCATTCGGGTTTACTTTATGTATTTATGTTTATTTCATTTAATTGGTAACCATTTCATTCAAGACTATCGCCATTATTTATGGTTATTAACACCAGTTTGGCTTTCTATCTTACATGTAACAACTGGTTTACCATATACTGTTTATTCATTCAGCAACCATAGAATTAATCTTGTTCCATGACTGTGCTTATTTCATTTTTAGCCAAATGCTGCATGGTGCAAGGTAATGTAACAAATAACAGTATAATTTAAGGGATTTAGATAAACTGGTTTTAGTGATCTTACAAAGGTGGTGATCAATCCACCATACAAAGTCGATATTGTAACTGTCAATATTCGATATTGTAACTGTCCCATAACTGACACGTACAACCTTCCAGCCTCATGTTTTTCTGTCTTCGGGTCGTGTTTTGGCTGCTTTCTTATTCCTCACAGACAGCAGGGTAGAGATAGTTGGATTAGGCCTGGATCTTCACCTATCTCCACAGCTACATTGAATAGATGTCCGCTGGGCAAACCAGAGCCCTCGAAATGGTGTGTGTGTGTGTTCATTACAGGGCCCTCCTCCGTGCCACAGGTGTGGGAGGACTCAGACCAGACCGATGAATGAGGGGAAACAGAAGGGTCTGCCACATCTGGTAACAGGAGCAGCCGCCCCAGGTAGAAGAAGTAATATTCTGAAGGAATTTTCTGGATTTCTCATTCTTGTCCACATCATTGGTGCCACATCATCCCTTCCTCTGATAAAAAGAACTGTAAATAATGGGTCTAAAAGTCTGGAATTTATTCATTTTTTCCATTATCTGAATAACAATATGTGTTTGTGTGTGTGTGTGTGTGTGTGTGTGTGTGTAAATTAAATATTAATAATATTATAATAAATAAACTTTTTAAAAGATTACTTGCAGAATATTCATTTGCAGAGATAAAAGAGTGTGTACAGTTGGTAAAAAGCGGGTCCAACCACAACTTGTATCGTACGGTCAATGTGAACAGTGCACAATCAACACAGAACAACTGGTTTGAAGGAAAAGTGTGGTCACAGCAGGACCACCATCACCACCACCACATGAAGCAACATCAACACCAGCATCCTCTGTAGTTGAGCTGCCACAGGAAGGCACAAACAAACAAACCCTACCAAGGTCAAGGGCATAGTCCCCAGGTAAACATCATCAAAGGCACTTGTGCATCCTCGAAAGCTTCAGGACATTGCCAGCTGCCTCATGGCTGGCAAATAAATGTTTCTAAAACAACTGCATGAACAGAGAAAAAAATATCAAAGCGCAGTTCAGCGGAGATGAAAACCTAGATGAATCTTCTTTTGCCATCATTTTCCTCCTACTGCCCCACTGTGCTTTCCCTGTCAGGTTTCACAACTGACACATCCATCTCTTTCTCTGTATGTGTGTGTGTGTGTGTGTGTGTGTGTGTGTGTGTGTGTGTGTGTGTGTGTGTGTGTGTGTGTGTGTGTGTGTGTGTGTGTGTGTGTGTGTGTGTGTGTGTGCACAGGCACATGTGTGTTTCATACGTCAGACCCAATGTGATGTTGTTTGATGGCAGTGTGTCATCATCGTAAACAAAGGAATGGTGCATCAAGCCGTGCACAATGTCAGATCGAGCAGGAGAGCGCAGCATGCAGTGAGTCTCCTGCAGCCCCACAAGCACAGGGGGGTGAGAGCCCCTCACAATGGCTTTGATTCCAGTGGACTAATCAGGCACGTTACAAATAGACGCTGATTAATCTCTGCTCTCCATTCATCGTGGCACTGATACAGGCTAAGGGGGACACTGAATTAATTCCCATTTTTTAAATAATCTCATGCGGGGCTAGATCATGGTATAGGCAGAGAGGGTGATCCCCCGTGGCAGAACCCCATTGGAAGGGAGCCAACACAGCCATGGATCCATTTCTGCCTATTCTTACTCATTTCTGCCTATTCTTATTCATTTCTGCTGTTCTTATTCATTCCTGCCTATTCTTACTAATTTCTGCCTATTCTTACTCATTTCTGTCTATTCTTACTAATTTCTACCGTCTATCCTGGCTCTATTCCTGCCTATTCTTATTAATTTCTGCCGTCTATCCTGGCTTCATTTCTGCCTTATTCTGTTGTTAACAGAATAAACAGTTTTTAAATTTTCATGGGTCAACTCAAATTTTGCCAAGGGAGACAATTTAGCCTTACTGTAGATTGTGGCGCTGTGTTAGGCTCACAGTGACGAGTAGAGAGAGTTGAAGACCTGACTGTGTATAGCGATGCTCTAACATCCACACAGCACAGACTTCATTCCTGTTTCACCCATTCAGACGTCGCAGAAGGCTGCTGTGCTGAAGAAATGAGGCATATTGCGCTGTAATCTTCTAACTCACTGATCTAATGATTTTGCTGTTTGTGTTGTTTAGCATCCGACTAAAGGGCCGTCCTTCGGGATGAGCCAGGCCTGGCTGCACAGATGTTGCCGGGTGGTTGTGCGCCGCGGTGAGGTGTCTGCCTGGCGCTCTCGAGCTGAGGGGGGAGCCAGGCGACAGGATCAGAGGCAGAGTGTGGCGTGTGATCTGGCATGGCGTGAGGCACAGTTGTCGTCCTCTGACACAGTTGTCTCTGGTAATCGGCGTGTGCAGATGATGTCTGTCATTGTGACCCCCCCCCCCTTCTCCACTTCCACCCCACCCCCCCTCCAATCCCCCCCACAGTCTTCCCTAGATCTTGCAGATCCCTGACATGTCGACTATGCTAAAGTCATTTTGACATTTCAAAGCTGAACCGGCGATGGAGAAAACAATAGCACAGTTTCCTGATTTCAATTTTGGGCTTGAAGGAATATTGTTTCGAGTCATTACTCCTCATCAGGCCTCTCAAGCACTCGCCTGCCCCCGGCCTGTGGCGCTGCCCTGTCAGTGCTTACGCATCGCCCCGACAACCGCAGCTTCAGCATCCTTGCCTTTATGAGACAAACTGCTGCATAAGCAGCCACAGAGTCCAACAATACTGCTTGCCACCAGCCTCTTGACACTTGGGTAATCCTCCCCCATCGACTCTGCTGAATATTCTCGGTGGTGGCTCTGCCGCAGTGATTAGCCCTGCTACGCCAATCTATCTCAGCTGAGTCAGTTTGCGCTCGACCCTCAGAAGATGACAGAATGAGAGGATTCACACTGTTCTAATCAGCTCCGACTGAGCTTCACTTGTGTGCGGAGTCATGCAGTTTGCCACAGGAGGCGAATGATCTTCCCTCTTGTCCTGCGCTAACCCCCGGGCCTAGCTTTCTTTTAATACCGCAATGGGAAATGATCTATCTGTGCTTATTATTACTCTCGCCTCGGGTGCCGCGAGATGAATCATACCTGTCAATCGCGTCTTGCACGGGGGCAGCCATGTTTGTTTATATCGATCTCCAGCATATGTGTCACAGCTGTTGCATGAGACTGATGCCTGTGTGGCCTCGCTTGTTGGCTTGCCTTGGCAACATTACAGCTGGCAGGGAGCACAATGAATGTGTGCGCCCGCCCGCACACACACACACACACACACACACACACACACACACACACACACACACACACACACACACACAAGCACACACACACTCACACACACACACACACACACACACAAACTAAATAAATCAATAAAAACAACAGGGGTGGGAGGATGAAGAGTAATGGTTACTGTGTATGTTCTCTATTAAAGGAATCACACAACAAAAGTAGGAAAGAAGAACTATTTTGTGAAGCATACGAGTTTTGCTTTGTCCCTGTGGGTGACGTCATGGTTTTTAACGGGTGTCCTGGACTTCAAAATGATTTACAAACTTGTGAAACCTGACCCAAAAATAAGTACGGGAAGGAAAGCAAATTAGACTGGTTGGAAATACACCCTGCCCAGCAGCTGGTGACGATTAGCCCACATTTTAGGGGTGTTAACGGGTGCTACTATTGTTTACAGAGTTGAAGGATAATTATCTGAAAGGTTAACTCAGACTTGCAATTGGAATGTCAAAGCTCCTTGGTCTCCAGACTCCATTTTACACTCTCAGGTGAGGCTGACCTGAAAGGGATACGGTTACAGTATCCATGTGCAGCTGTAATCCTCCTGGGGGGTTAAAAAGAACACTTTTTTCCTCTGCGATGCTACATAGCAGATGTGCTACAGGGTGTATGGGTAGGAGGCAAAGCCTCATGTACCGTAGCGAAGTAGTCTGTGTGCGAGCATGTGTGTGAGAGACAGTGTCGGCAGCTTCATGTTGCTTCATGCTATGTGAGTGTGTGTCTGTGTGTGTGTGTGTGTGTGTGATATGCCAACATAAACTGTGGGGCTGATGGAGCTGGGCTGCTGGAGACTGAACCCGGGCGTCTGCACCTGTGTAAACAGCACTCTGGTTGCTGCAGCTGCAGGGCAGACAGGCGCACATACAACTCATGCACACACACACACAGATCCTAGCCTCACACACACACACAGACACAGACACAGACACAGACACACACACACAGACACACAGACACAGACACACACACACACACACACGCACACACACACACACACACGCACAAACACACACACACACACACACACGCACACACACACACACACACACACACACACACACACACACACACACACACACAGGTCAGCAGAGTTGGGGACTACCCCAATGCCTGCCACATAGCTCACACTTCTAGCCAAACCACAGCAAACTTATCTCACCGACATGAATACTTCTACTAGACATCATCACACCACTAGGCAGATTGGAGATCTGAACACAGTCCGCTCCTCTATGAAAAATATGAAAACCATGCAGAATTTTCTTGGCAAAATGTTTAAAAACATTATATCTTTCATTTCGGTTTTTTTAAATAATGAGAACATTTCCACAAGAATGTTAAGTTTGGCATTTTCAGTTATAATAATATAAAAATGAGAGTATGATTCTGAAAAGATTAATTTGATGTCTGTGTTATGAGCTCTACAGGAATTGACCATGACTCCTCAGCTGTGGAAAGATCCAATTAAACATTCTTACACCAGAAGATACGTTTCAATCATTTACAGACAAAAAAAACCCAGATCGTACTGTCCTTGGCTGAAGACCATCTGCAGAAGTTAGACAGATATTATAGACCAAAATAAGTTACACTCGAGCCTAACTTTTTCCTACTGATTTTGGAACGGCTGGTTTGAATCAGTGCTAATTTGCTTAACTAGTGATGACACTGGCTCTGATATAAGTGCTGTAAGCAGAGAAAGTTGTCCAGTGCTGACTAAAGGCATGACTAGCCAATAAGAGGACCGAGAGCCATCATGTTGCCCCTACACACCTAGACAGGATAATGAGGGAAATGGAATGGACGAATTTGACTGGCTGATAACCAGTTATCAAAGGCCAGGGGATTGCATGAGTTGGCACGTATCACAGATCCCAAATTAATTTGGCCCCTATCTGGACAGATACAGCTCTGTCAGTGAGGGACCTGTTCAGCATGGAGATAGACGGAGGGGATTCACCACGGGCCCCAGGCCTGCTGCAGTGTGGGGGGAGAGATAAGAATATTAAACAGAGGAATGTGTTGAGATTCACCGCTCTCGCTGATGAGGAACTGGGGCAGGATTGGAACGAGAGAACTTCTCAGCAGTGGTCGGTCAAAACACTGAGAAATAAATTCAGAAGGAAAATGGATGGGGGGGGGGGGGGGGGGGGGGGGGGAGGAGTCTTGTGAGCTGTAGTACTAGTTTGGAAGATATTGTAGAAATGCTGTAGGGATGTACGTGCTTCCGAATACATTATTCGGGAAAGCACAAATAATGTGATGTGCAATGGAAACAGATATTTCTTCTACCCGAAGTTGCTCTTTAAAAAAAATCAGCTCCATGATTGACATATTTTTTTTTCTTGGAAGTCGTCTATAGAGGCCGACGTTATGTAATGTCCTTTGCTTTCTGTCTGAGCGGTCACAGAAACTCAGATTTCCACTGATGACCCCTGTGCCAAGTTTGAAGCACTTGCCCGTAAATTGTGCAAGCACACTGTCCTTGGTGTCATTTTAGGAGGACGGCCACTGCAGCTCTGATTAACGTTACTGCATCTCTTTTTATAACTTCTGATTGCTGCTGCAACTGTGGTTTGACTGAGTTTAAGTTGATCACTGATCTTCCTGTATCGTTTTCCAACTGTGTGTTGTCTCACAATCATATT
Source organism: Sprattus sprattus (assembly GCF_963457725.1). Taxonomy (NCBI): domain Eukaryota; kingdom Metazoa; phylum Chordata; class Actinopteri; order Clupeiformes; family Clupeidae; genus Sprattus; species Sprattus sprattus. The sequence goes on from NC_137918.1 coordinate 9,113,080, forward strand.
TTTCAATTTCCTCTGCCAATACTTTTCTATGCAGAGCGCTAATGCAGAGAGGCACAGCCCATAGGTCCCAAATTCAGAACGTTTTTGGTGTTCACAGGTCATTTTATAACAATTAGGCGAATTGAATCACAGGTGTTCTTATTTTTTTCTATTTTGTTTCAATGATCACAAGTTTTCTAAGTTGTTTGTCAGTGATCATAGGTATTCACTTTAATTGTATTTAAAATATAGTCTTAATATAAATAGTATATACTCAATTTATAAATAATATAATTTTGAATAATTTGATATTTAAGTGATATTGCACAGGGATGTGCTCACTTTTGTTATACTATACTATGAGTTGAAGTGGTGTTTACGGCTGCTGAGGGCAGGGCTTCAGCCAAACAATAAAGGTTTGGTCTTTCTGTTGCATTTTACTGATGACTACTAGCTATTACTTTAAGAAGTCTGAGTAGTCAGAAACAGAAAATAAGCATAACTTATAAAAGGACTTTTACTAGCAAGTCCACTTTATGCTGTATACTAGCATAAAAATATCACTATTCTTTGCCATGAGTCTGTTGTGCCAAATAACCTTCTAGTCAGTCTGGCCTAAAAATGATTTCATGATGATTGATAATATGATGATAAAAAAAAATTGTAACAGTATTTTGACAAGAGCATACTTGTAATGTGTCATGAATAATTTCCCTGTACCCTTCTGGTCTTCACCAACACACTTCATTCACGTCAGTGGGATTTCATTGCAGAAAAAAATCACAGCAAGTGTGAAATTCATTGGCACACTGCTGTCGATATCACAGACACTAAAGTGCTAGTAAACAAAAACATGTCCAACAAAAGAAAACAAACAGATGCCTACAAATAAAGAGACTTCTTCAGCAAGGCACACGTGAACTCATCCGTTTGTTTAGTTCCCTGACCAGTTCTCTGATTTCTAAATGATCTTGTCCCTCAGGAGGGCTCTAAATGGCTTGAAATGATGTTGACACATCTCCTGGCAGTGTTTGGCTGGAGTTGTGCGTGTCATTTAACCCAGCGAACCCTGGGGGATTTCTCCTCATGACATTCTTTCTAATATCCCAATTAACAAAGAAACAGAGACAAAGAGAGGGGCACAGAGAGAAGGGAAACAAGAGAAAGTGGTGTAAGAGTTGGAATGGGAGGAAAGCAAAAAAAAAAAACAGATTAAAGAAAAAAGTGGAGAAAAAAATGATGTGGTGAGATGGATGGAGCGAGAGTAAAACAGTGTTGATGAGAGCTCCAGCTGTGAGATGTGTCTGTCATTAGCACTCTCCCCGCTCCCACTGGGCCTTCATTGATTTAGCATTACTAATGGATTATTAAAAAAAATAAAAACATTTCAAATCACAATGAGACTTCAACAAAAAAAATACATTATTAAAAAGTTTATTGTTTGAGAGATCTTTGTGTGTTTTCAAACTTTTGTTCCTTTAGACTGTTTTTGTCTTTTTGTATTCCTTTGTAGAAGCACAGTGTGTATTGATCCCAATGGCTGTTTTCCCTTTTAATACTGACCTTTAGACACCTGCTTGTTAAACAGTTTATCGTAAAACAAACACCTCCTCAATATTTCAAAATATCTAACCAGCCTGCTAACAGAATGCAAAGACATTGAGTAATGCCTTGACATTTTTTTGTGGCCTGAACTGAATTCAGCTTAAATAAACATTACCGTGGTCCCTCTATTTTCACTCAGTTACAGGCTGCTCCTTAGTTGTTCATTTACATTCCAATTTGTCCTCGACAAAAGGAGCAAAGTATTTTACGAGAGCAGTATTTCATGTTGCAATTACATACAACCCCTGGGGAAATAAGCATCTATTTTGAAATATTACCAGCATGCTCTGGCAGACTGCATTGCACATGTAGCATCAGTGTCCAAAACCACTGGCAAGTCATCTGTTTTCATTCGCACAAATGTATTTAGGCTAATGCTCTTTGTATTTATCAGCACCACAGCGTGCTTAGCTTCTGCATTCTAATGAAAGGTAAATTAATTATGCAAAACGGAATGATAAGAAAGCATTCTGGCTCTTCCATTTTGTGGCCTTGTTTTATTTGAAAATTTGATAGAGAGTCTCTCTTGCTGAAATCTTGCCATTGTCTTGGTGTGCACATACAATGCCAACATTTATTAATAAACTGAAAAGCTGCTCATGGAATTTTTTTTTTTACCATTTTTCCAATCCCTTTTCTGAGCATTATTCTGATACAATGTAGACTAGGCTACATGAAATTGTGACACTCTTTGATGAAACCGCTTCGCTTCTGGGCAACATTTCAAAGACCAGCTGCTGACACACAACACTGACAAATGTGTGAGTACAACATTGTCACATCAGACGCCATGTTAAAGTGCCTGATATCGATGTCCTCCACAGAGTAAATAACGCATTTTACAGGCACCATTATAAGCAGATTACATCTATTAGTTACTGCTGTGCTGCTCACAAATCGGCTGCCCACGGGAGACCAGAAAATCATTTTAAACTTCAATAAGTTACAAGCAGTGGAAAGCCACTCCATAATCCGCATGATGCCCCAGGCTGCAATAAGCCTGAATGCAATTACGGAAACAGAAATTCAACACAGTAAACAAAAGAAATGTAAATCACAGCTAAGCAATGAAAAAAAAAATGGTGAAGAAGGGAATGGAGACAGAAATAGTCTTATCTCCTCAAATGGCTCTCTCTCTAACTGCCACTTTGAAGATTGATGACACTGCAGAGTGAGTGAGTGAGTGAGTGAGTGACAGGCGCTATAAGGCAGCTCCATCAAAAAGTGAGTTTTCATCTGCACTTTGTAGCCTACACTGTAACAATAATTTGACTTTCATGAATAAAAAGCATACATTTAGTGATCAATTTAGCTGCCGAAATTTCTCACGATAAAAAAAACATGTATTTGACAGCAAGACCTCAAGACAAGTACACTGCTTCCAGATTTGGGCTACCTGGGTTTACCTTTGAAATTGATCCGACTACTGTCAAAGACAGTGGGCGGAAGTTGCACGCTGATTGGTTGTAAGCGAGTAGCGTTTGAGCACCGTCGGCTGTAACAGGAAGACAGACAGCACAGTAACTCCCTGGCTGTCCTGCCCTACCCTGTCTGGTAAGTTGATGCATATTTTATTTCCCCTTACCTCTATACGCCGGGACAGTATTAAGCAGGCTTCAACATGACACATTGCTAATTCCAAACAACAAGATAAAAACCTTATTCTGCATGCAGTAATTCGGTGTTGATTGAGGCTATTCCCTCTCGCTCGTTAGTCCCGCCTTGGACTTTACCATTGGCCAGTTGCTCAAGAACGCATCTCTGAATGGATGCTTCCGTTGCCTGTCTTGGAAAAACACGTCAATTCAGGAAGAGAACTCGGGAGGTGATGTGTTGGCATGTTACTATTATGTTTGCTCAAAGTGCAGCTAAGCAGCGACAACATCCTTTGTGTTCCCCTTTTTCTTTGAGACATTTTCGACATGCTTCATGAATGGTGTCGTGTCTCCATAAGTTAACTGACCATTGAAATGAAACGATCTTTGGTGACAGAAAACAGGCTACCTCACCAAGGATCAGGCAGATTGCATTCAGGGGTGATCTGAAGTGGTTACAAGATAATTTGTTTTCATGTTGCCTTGGCTAATTTTAGGCCAAGAGTTTTTGAAGCATTGCATTCTAAGGCCAATTCAACAATATGAATATGGAAATAGGCCACTTGCATAATACAGAAAATGAAGTACCTTAAGTTATGGCATTATATTGACAGTCGCCCCAATATTGTAGCCTAGCCCACAATAAAATACAACATTTTGCAAGCCAGTATCCTGTAACCATCTGCACGCATTGAACTTAGCCACACCACACTAAGCCTACATGGCCTGGTTTGTTTAGTGAGTCTAGAGTTTAGCCGATACTATGTATCATTCACATTTTCTGTATGCATTGTAATCATGCTATTTTTGGATGATTCCGTCTTTGCCAGCTAGTTCCCCGTGATATTTTCCGATCATTGTCACATGCCAACAATGACAGACAGTCAGATGATGTAGTCGAGTGCTCTCTTACTTACTTTTTCAGTGGACTATATACAGCCGCGGAAAAAATTAAGAGACCACTTCAAAATTATCAGTTTCTCTGGTTTTACTATTTATTGGTATGTGTTAAAGTAAAATGTACATTTTAGTTTTATTCTATAACCTACTGGCAACATTCCTACCAAATTTCAAATTAAAATATTGTCATTTAGATCATTTATTTGCAGAAAAATGACAATTGGTCAAAATAGCAAAAAAGATGCAGTGTCTTCAGATCTCGAATAATGCAAAGAAAACAAGCTCATATTCATTTTTAAACTACACAATACTAATGCTTTAACTTAGGAAGAGTTCAGAAATCAATATTTGGTGGAATAACCTTGATTTAAAATCACAACTTTCATGTGTCTTGGCATGCTCTCCACCAGTCTTTCACATTGCCGTTGGGTGACTTTATGCTACTCCTGGCGCAAGAATTCAAGCAGCTCGGCTTCTTTTCATGGCTTGTGACCATCCATCTTCCTCTTGATCACATTTCAGAGTTTTTTTTATGGGATTCAGGTCTCGAAATTGGGCTGGCCATGACAGGGTCCTGATCTGGTGATACTCCATCCACACCTTTACTGGCCTGGCTGTGTGGCATGGAGCATTGCCCTGCTGGAAAAAACACTTCTCAGAGTTGGGGAACATTGTCAGAGCAAAAGGAAGCAAGTTTTTCTTCCGGGACAACGTTGTACTTTGCCTGGCTGAGGTTTGTAAAAGACCATAAGGATGGAACCAAAGCGGACTGGAAGGTCTCCTAGTTCGTCTTCTCTGATGAGTCCAATTTTCAGCTTTGCCCAACACATGGTCGTCTGATGGTTAGACGGAGACCTGGAGAGGCCTACAAGCCACAGAGTCTTGCACCTACTGTGAAATTGGACTCATCAGAGAAGACGAACTAGGAGACCCTCCAGTCGGCTTTGGTTCAATCCTTATGGTCTTTTACAAACCTCAGCCAGGCAAAGTACAACGTTGTCCCGGAAGAAAAACTTGCTTCCTTTTGCTCTGACAATGTTCCCCAACTCTGAGAAGTGTTTTTTCCAGCAGGGCAATGCTCCATGCCACACAGCCAGGCCAGTAAAGGTGTGGATGGAGTATCACCAGATCAGGACCCTGTCATGGCCAGCCCAATTTCGAGACCTGAATCCCATAAAAAAAACTCTGAAATGTGATCAAGAGGAAGATGGATGGTCACAAGCCATGAAAAGAAGCCGAGCTGCTTGAATTCCTGCGCCAGGAGTAGCATAAAGTCACCCAACGGCAATGTGAAAGACTGGTGGAGAGCATGCCAAGACACATGAAAGTTGTGATTTTAAATCAAGGTTATTCCACCAAATATTGATTTCTGAACTCTTCCTAAGTTAAAGCATTAGTATTGTGTAGTTTAAAAATGAATATGAGCTTGTTTTCTTTGCATTATTCGAGATCTGAAGACACTGCATCTTTTTTGCTATTTTGACCAATTGTCATTTTTCTGCAAATAAATGATCTAAATGACAATATGTTTATTTGAAATTTGGTAGGAATGTTGCCAGTAGGTTATAGAATAAAACTAAAATGTACATTTTACTTTAGCACATACCAATAAATAGTAAAACCAGAGAAACTGATCATTTTGAAGTGGTCTCTTAATTTTTTCCGCGGCTGTATATAGCCTCTCTGAGAATTACACGAGACATGGTGTTGTGAAAACAGAACTAGCTTCCTTTAGAGTGTCATGTCTGTGTGTATTTGCCTCCTCATTACTCTTCTGTGACGGGACTTAATATTTCCATGAAGGTAAGAATAGCTTCCACTTAAAATGTAATAATTTTACAAAGAAAGGGAAATGATAAACGTGATGACTTTTTGCACAGAGGAGTGCTAAGACACTCATAAAGTCTTAAGGAAAGACATCTTACATTGTTTGTATATTGTATATTGTAATGGCCACTATATATTGCAACCCAGAACATTAAAAACCAATTTGAATCCTACCTGCTAATTTCCATGATTTAAGGTAATTACATAAATGTTCCCTTTAAAGTCTTTAAACAACCAGACCAACCGCACATGAAACCCCTAAAAGGCTCTTTTGTGTAAGCAGATATCAGATGGCTTATCTACGTTTAACAACAGGGGTATCTATTGTGTGTAGTATATTATCAGCTTGTTATTTTTTTTTTCTGGGGCAAGCAGAGCCTGTCTTATTAAGATTCCAGCCTTGTTCCTCGCAATACTATTCTCAATCAATAGTGCTGCTTTTGTTGAAGATTGGGAAAAAGCCGGAGTGAGCCAAAGGGCAAGGCTGTGTTTCTGATGATGTTTAAACCCCTCTGACCTATTCTCTCCCAGAGAAATCAAGCAGCGCCCCGCCGACCCGCCTCACTTCAGACTCATAAACCTATCTTTCAAGAGCAGCAGGGCACCAGCATGCCCGACAGCTAGAGCACAGACAGGCGGGCCTACTTAGCATTGGGAGCAGAGCACGTCCAACGAGGTGTGGTGGGGAATACAGCACGGGCTAGCAGGCTCTGCATTGCAAGGAAGCTACTGCTGTTCAAGGAGATAGTACTATATTAAGACTTGATTTCTCCAATGTTATTGCAGTTACTGATTTTATTTGAATCGTGCAGATTTCTGTTGGACAATTACGCTTTCTGTCGGAGGTAAAGCTAGACTGATGCATAGAAAACTGAGAAAGCTAAGACTGATACATAGAAAACAGAGAAAGCTAGACTGATATGTAAAAAACAGAGAAAGCTAAGACTATCAGGAGCTCTTCCTCAGTCTCAATGCTGAGGCCCACGGGATAGGCTACTCAATCAAATAAAATCATGTGGGAAAATGGCATCAATAGGAAAGAATGTAATGACTAATTCATTAAGCAACGACAACTATTGAAGGTAGAGTCTTATGGAATCTCAGCTATTGGATCAAAGTCAAGTGGCCACCACAGAAGAAGGATAATGACCCAAATCCATGTAGACATTCCACGTACTAAAGACAAGGCAACCATAGCGATGTGAATCATAAAAAAAGACTTGACTCATTTCTAAGTACTCAGGGATCCTCTTCAGCATATAAAGCCTATTCCACGATCATCTTAGACTGCTGGTATTCGTGGTAAAGAATACTGTGATATGCCTTCAAGGACACTGAGATTGATTCATCTTTGTTCCCGCCAGAATTTGATTTCTTTCACCTTGAAATATGCTAAGAAGAACATCATAAAATCTAGCAGACAGGGCTATAGAGTGGAATGAATTGAATCTTACTGTTTCTAAGGAACAAAAGAACTTGCCTCTTATGCAGTGTATTATTTCGTGTTACCAGTCTATGAGGAAGAAAAGTAATAAAATAGAAAATATAGCTGCAAGCAGCGATGGCGGTTTCCTCCTTCAAACATTGCGAACCAGGGGAAGAAAAAAAACATTTGTCACTGTATAGAAAATCCATGCTGCAGACTTGCCAATGGGATATTACATTTCAAATCCAACATTTACAATGCTTTTGCCTTGAAGTTTAGACTGAGTGGAGGTTGTGTGTGTGCGCTTACCCTGTGTGTCTGTGAGAATGTATGTGTGTGACAGCAAGCTGTGTGTCTGTGAGAATGTGTGTGCGTAAAACAAAGCCTGCGCGTGTGTTAAGGGGAGACTGCGTGTGTGAGATTTAGGAGCCGCGCGGATGAGGAGACAGAGACATTCTATAGAGAACCACCCTAGCAAGTAGTCAAGCATGCATGTTTCAAATATTCACCAAAAATCCACTTTTCACTTTACAGTCAACTTTTTTTCAGATTTGTGTACTAAACATTCCCAAGTGTCTTCATATGAACTTGTGATTGAATCAGAGTTTCACTTTTTGACATGCAGATGTGTAAAGCATTATTTTAGCGTTAACAATGTATCCAATTTGCTTTATATCAATCATTTTTCAAGATATGAAGTTGCCTTTGCACATGGGAACATGTTGTGGTGTCTTCCAAGTGACATACCAGTTTGGTGTTGATATCTCAAAGATTAGCTTTTCTGCTGAATTTGAGTGGATGAACCGGACAAACCATATGGTAACATTTTGCTAAATTTGGAATAATCATTAAGGACCGTCCCTTCTTTATTCATGCAAAGTTTCATGTCTCTCTAGCGCCACCAACGGGTCAAAGTTGGACTTGTGTTAACACACGCAACTTTTGAACCGTATGACCGATTTTCAAAAATGAGGTACCATTGGATTCCCTGGATCAAGACGAATTAAACACACCCTGTGGCGTAAATTTCACTCAAATATTTGCTGACATATGACTTCACTTCCTGTTTGGCCGCTTTTCTACTGAATTTGAGTGGCTGTACCGGACAAACGGTTGTGAGGATCACAATTATTTCCATAACTTTTGTGAGGCTAGGTCTGAAGATCATCTCTGGTGATTTTGAAGAAGATTTGTCAAAAATTGTAGGAGGAGAAGGCTTTCAAAGGTTTTTGATAAAACCGGAAATAGCGGAAAATCTATATAACCGGAAATTTACGCCATGGGGTGGGTTTAATTCGTCTTGATCCAGGGAATCCAATGGTACCTCATTTTTGAAAATCGGTCATACGGTTCAAAAGTTGCGTGTGTTACAAAAGTCCAACTTTGACCTGTTGGTGGCGCTAGAATGGTCTAATGAGAGCCATGAAAATTGGTGTGAATGAAGAAGGGACTGTCCTTAATGAGTGTGCCAAATTTCACAAAAAGTTACCATATGGTTCTAGGGGCTGCCATTGACTCCCATTGCAGCAACATAATAAGAAAGCCTACAATAACAATAGGTTACCTCCTACCGGAGGAAACCTAATAAGATAATTATGTTACGGTTTCAATCATTGTAACCTTAGGTAAGAGAAGGTATATTAAACCTTACTTAATTGATTTTATGTAGATTTCTTGACTTCTGTTAAGTTTTCTTGACTTTCAAATGCCTTTCAAATGTATCAACCAGGTAACACTTTTCCTCAGGAGGAGTAGACTTCTGTAGGAGAAAGACATATCAACAAACAAATAATCTCTCAACAAATAGCCCTGTGATAATGAGTGGAGCTGCCACGCCGTCAATAGATTGCTCAACTCTAAGCAATTTGCTGGTCGGAGCTGAGGCATGAAATCATATTCTGACTAAAGGAGTTTAAATGGTCAATGTTAAAAGGATTGACCACTCAGGAAGTTTTATGTTCGCTTGAAGGCATGAATAGGTTTTCAAGCACACCTCAATAATCCCCCAGGGTGATTAAATTCAGTGAAGCTCTTCACCTCTCTGGGATTATATGCTCTCCATCTTTTTTATTTTTTTGCTTTTATGTGCAGAGATATTTTTTCATCCTTAATATTACATGAATACTTCATACCTCTCATGTGATGTGTTTATTCTTAATATTACATGTATACTTCATATCTTTCATGTGATATGTTTATTCTTAATATTACATGTATACTTCATATCTTTCATGTGATATGTTTATTCTTAATATTACATGTATACTTCATATCTCTCATGTGATGTGTTTATTCTTAATATTACATGTATACTTCATATCTTTCATGTGATATGTTTATTCTTAATATTAGATGTTTTCTTGATATCTTTCATGTGATATGTTTATTCTTAATATTACTTGTATACTTCATATCTTTCATGGGATATGTTTATTTTCAAATGTAGATCTTTGTTCTCTACATAAAAACATCTCACATAACAATCATGTCAAATATTCCATCACATTCGAAAAATACATAATTATTATAATAATAATGCACTTATTAGTAGTATTATGATTATAGTTGTGTGACAGTTTGATAAAGAACAAGTTTATAAGAAGAAAAAGTGAACAGAAATAACTTTCTATTAAAAAGAATATAAACCGATCAAAGGCATTTGTCTATCTTGTGTTTATCATGCTGTGTTTCACCTGGCAGTTCTTCTCTTAAAAACTTTGTTACCTGAACTCAGACAGCCTCTCCATAATTTACCTCTACACTCTTCACAGCAGACTTGCCTGCCTTGAAGGCATGTTTTATTTACTCTTGTTCGCTCTGTGTCTTCTCTAGGTGAGGAAAAGATGGGGAAGAAGGATGCAACCACCACTAAGCTGCCGGTCGATCAGTACCGCAAACAGATCGGTAAGTTTCAACTCTGGTGGACTGTGCCTCTTTCCTGGGGGTCAGACATTCAGTATGTGCCTACAGAGTTTATTACATCTTCATCCCAAACAGTATTGCAGAGCTTGAGGCAAATAATTTCAACTAACTTTTGCAGTGAATATGTTTGTTGGCATAATTAATGATAGTTATGCATCTGGAAAGGCTACGGCCAGATAAGAACAGAGAGGCCTTTGAGTGTTGGCAAAGAGATGGGTCACTGCCTTAATTGGACTTTTTTTCTGTGTGACTCAGTGTCACAAGATGTTAGACCTTCAAGTTGTGTAACCTTGAAAAGCAGATGCAAAACTGCGGTCCGGTTGTAACGATCTTTTCCCTAATTTGCGCAGAATCCTGCTGTGTGGTTTCTGATATTCATTGTCATCATTTTTGCTTTTGTGTATTTTCTTTCTTTTTTACCTATTTTGTCTTTCTTTAACCATAACAAACCTTTGACCAAGACAGTTTCTTTTCTATCAGTCATTCTGTCCAAGCTGTATGATTGCCAGCTGTGGTATGTGGGGTTTGATAGGGTTGGCAGCATAGTTGAGGATAATAGGACAGTTGCCGGTGACATTAGATAGATAGATAGATAGATAGATAGATAGATAGATAGATAGATAGATAGATAGATACTTTTTAATCCAGAGGGAAATTTAGGTAAAAATGACAAGGGAACTGGGGGCTTCAGTCAGATGGCTTGTTATTGTGGTTGTGCACCTATACTAGGCAGTTAGGTTAGTAAGACTTTAGGCTTTTATGAGCATCATTATAGTGCATTTAATTTGTTGTGGTCTAACAAGCATTAAGAATCAGAGATTTGCTCAGAGAATGCTACATAATCTCTTCGCTTTCTTTTTTAATCATGTGCAATCTTGTAATTGAGAAGTGCAGTGTGATAGCAAGTCATGTTCAACCCATTTCGTTTTCAACCATGTGATTTAGAATTTTCCCTGATTACGCAATTCTGTGTGTTAGACTATGTGGACACTTCCATGCATGTTCTCTCGTTCACTTTCTAGTGCATTCTATCAATTCATCCAAAAGAAACAATGAGCCACCCCATGCTGAATTCAAAAGATATCGCACAAATTTGATGTATTTTTCTAGCGTATACATTATATTAGACAGCACCGTTCCCCAGACAATGAAGTCACACGCACATGCTCTCCACCTCTCTGTTTTCCCTCCAAAGAGCCTGAAACTGTCAATTTGGGCCAATCACTGTTTAACAAAAAAAAAGCCCAAAATAGCACAGAGCATTTTTTTTTTTTTTTTTGTTGAAAGAAAAGAACACACATCACAATTTGAAAAAAGTAATGGCAGTGTAATTTATATGCTGTCAGGCCCGGCTATTTCACGAGAGAAGCTTTTGTGATGTCAGGCATCACCAGAAGCCTCCAGTTGACACACTGTCCTTAAGTACTATCATTACACCCCGTAATGGACTACAGGCCCAGTGGATAGGCTGCTGTTGTGTGGATGTGGTCATCCTGCCTGAGATATGATCACTGAAAACAAGGGTGAGATGGAGAGTGAGTTAGAGAGTGAGAGAGATGAAGGAAGGATGAAGAGAGGGGGGAGGGAGAAAAGCTCTTTAACAGTGTGAGAGACAATTATCCGCCTGGGAAAAAAACAAGCCTTCAACATGGTCCTTTTTATTTGTACCTTCTTTAACTGTGTGCTTTTTGTATGCTGTGTAAATGGGCATGGCTTTTTCTTACACAAACGGGCTTTAACAGGGAGAAATATTTGCATTGTTTCGCTATCCTGATTTTTTTTCTCCCCCCTTTGTTGACATGATGTAAGAGACAGAGGCCAAATGCCTCCGCTGGGGTGTGAGTCGGGCTGGTGCATGTCGGTGATTGGCGGCTGGCTCTCGGGTTCTTGTTCGTACACGGTGCCTGCCGGCCCTGGCCGCAGAAGAGGGGGAGCTGTCACCACCCCTTCACCCGCACCCCAGGGGTTAGCGGTGCAGATTTGGGCTGTCTTCCCAAATCACACATCACTCACTTTTGGGGTTTTGTGTTTTCTGTTTAAATTCTTCCGAACAGTTCCCATAGGTCTGTCAAATGGGGCCAGTCCCCTAAGCTAAAGGACATCAGTTTACCCCCATGGAGAAATAATAAGACATGACACACGCATCCATGGCTCAGAGTCGCACAGATCAGTAGTAGTAGTAGTAGTTTATTTATTTCAAACGGGGACAGTGCACAATAAAACATTAATCCTGTACAACATGAGAAAATGCATTGTGCCAGGTTCTAGCAGATTGCTAATTTTCACCTGAAGTCCACCTGGACGGGTTGATGGATTGGTGCATAAAAACATAATAATTACAAGTAAAATTACAAAACAATTCATGAATGTGAACACTCCTGTCTTGACAATAGCCAGCACTTGACAAGATGAGAGAAGGTGTGGGGACTTTTACATGAGATGATTTCTGAGTGTTCCATTGAGTTAAGGCACTACAGAAAAATGAAGACCCTCCAAATACCGTTTTGCGTTGGGGTACACTACACTCACCCCTTGTTCCAGATCTGGTTGTCCGTCTTAACTTCTCAGAAGAAAGAGGAGCATTTTTCAAACATTTAAGTGCTTCATTAGATTCTCAAAGTTTAAAATTTCATATTTTTTTAGTATGTGACAGTGATGGTAGTGAGGTGGCTTTTAATCATGGATTTTGAGGGCACTTTTGTATAGGGATTCAAGTGGTTTTTGAACTGTTTTATTTGACTGAGACCAGCTTGTAATACAGTATAGAATATGTGGTATAACCAAACATAAACAAAGGGACACTCGACTGAACGTCAGTGTAGATCGGGCTTGCTTTCTGTTATATGTGCCTTGTATCTTTCCCACTCGAGTCCTCTTACTGGGAAGGGAAGGTGTTCATTCAAAATGGCATGGCAGAAAAGGCACTGTGCGTTGTGCTGTGTTGGGTGTTCAAGCCAAGGGCGTCAGTTTGTTTTTAGAAGTGGTGGGGACAATAACCATAAGCTTGAGTGTGGTTTGAAAAGTGCTGGGTACCCTTATGTAAGCTATTCATCCATTCAACGTTGCATTACAATATGCTCTACAGTGTATTGTCAGGTGTTGAAAATCCCATTCGAACAATAAAAGATCGTGTTTTGGCTTGTTTTGCAAAACGGTGTTGGGAACACCAGGGTATTGGCTCGGGATATGTAGGCTAATACTATTAATTCACATAGGACAAAGAACAGAATTGGCAACTTAACACTTCTCTTGACAGCAACAAAGTTTACCAGACACTCAATGTCAGACTGTAAAGGGTGTATGAAATGAAACGAGGTACTGAGCATCAACCAGCGGCGTAACAATGACTTGACTTCCCCCTTACCTTCGTAAAGTCAGAAGCAATGATAATGCAATTCTGCGAGACGCAGGCGAATGTACTTATGATGTACAATACACATTAAGGGTTGCTACAATATGTTGTCATGAAAACACCAATGAACACAGTATTTCATCGACCAAACGGATTTTGGAGAAACAGTGTAAAATGAGCAGTAGACAACACATGGGGAAACATTAATACAACTTCTTCAGGTGGTTATCAAACAGTATTGTGAATTACGAACATTTACATGGATTTATTGGAACAGCCGCTCGACAGCGCCTGCTGCAACAAAACAAACTTCCTCCAACAATATCTTATTCTTTTAACGACATTGAAGCGAAAAAATACATTTTTCAGTAGCATTAGGCGTATTATAAAACGTAACATGCAGGACGTTTAGAATGGCATTCTACGGTAAGAAACAATAGCAGAGCCATGCACACCTCGCCAAAGGCTGATGTAACCAAGTGGTTATCCACAATCTGAGCTTTTGCTATTTGTTGCACTCATGACTGCTGAGAGATCGCTGCTTGAAAAGCAGGACGTGAACTATAGGAGTTGACAGTATATCAGACAGTAAACGCTATGTGATTAGCCTACCCTGGTGGGGTTTTTCGGTCGCAATTGGTTTGCACATTTTTAAGAGTGGTGGGGACAAAATTCAAATCATGAATAGTGGTGGGGACATGTCCCCCCCGTCCCCCCCGTAACTGACGCCTATGGTTCAAGCTATCGGGGTGTCGTTTCCTGTATGGTGTTCAGGTTTCCCAGCGAACGATCGTGATGGAAACAGCTTGTTTTTCTGTGAGGCAGATCTGAACATGCTTCCTCTCTCTGCTGTGGCAATTTCGCAGAACTAGCTGCTAAGTGGAGGGATGAATAGGAGTGTGAAAATAGATGGTAAGTGAGTCCGGCGGTGGGTGAGGAGACAGGAGACCCTTTGAAGTGAAATCAGCTGTGCTGTCTTTGAAAGGACACCCCGCGGCACCATGGGAAGATTCGCCACGTGTCGCCAGCGGAGCGCACAATGGCCGCAGCGCACGGAGGCGTCGCTTTTGTGCGCGTCCATAAGACAAAGGAGCGGCGGTCATGCTTTCACTGAGGCCTCCACCACAAGGCACATAACTGCCACGGGGAATAGCTCATCTAAAGCTGATTAATAAACTGAGCTGTTCTCCAAAGCTATCTGCTGTAAAACTTAAGGATCAAGTTCATCTCACAAAAAGAGGACATTTAGAATCACTGACTCACTGTAAAAACAGTGACCGTAGGATCAGATGTTGGTAAGATAATGTCACTGTGTGACTGACAAAATAGTCTTATGTTCTTATTAAGGTAGGTCTGAGAACAGAGATGCTGTTTTAGGTTCACAGGTCACTCCTTTGGTGGCTTAATGTGGAGCCAGGTGATGTATTCATGGAGCCTGATATGTTCAGCTATTAGATTAGTAACTGTGTGCTTTTGTCTGAAAAACAACTAAAAGATTACTTGACCTTTTGGTTACTGAAAAACTAAATTCCTAAGATTCAAGCAACTACAAGGTTTAGGGGGAGGTGCTCTGGACACTAAGGGCCTGATTTACTAATATGCGAGCGCTGCTTAATCTGCATTCGCAAATTAACGCACTGTGTTTTTGCGCGTTTTACTTGGTATTTATTAAACCAGATCTGCGCTAGGCAAACTGTGTTTACTCCGCCCTATATAGGGCCTGATTTACTAACATTGCGACCGCTGCTTAAACTGCGTTCGCACATTAACGCACTGTGTTTTTCCGCATTTTCCGTGGTATTTATTTAGGAAGAGAAAATGAAGCTTCCGCGAAGTGGAGATAGATATATTGGTTCACGTTCGCTCAATCACTGAACCTGATTCAATGTGTGCGCTGCTATATTGTTGTTCTGCCCACCATCACCTACAGCAAGATGTTTAAAAGAACACGATTATAAAGAATTTGCTATTGGTGGCATTAATGCATAAACTGTCTATTATAACAATAGATGTGTACATGGCGAGATTAATAATTTCTACAAGGGACATGGGTTCACTACAATATATATATATGGACGTGGGTGCAATCAATGGTTCATATTACGTTCGGAAAGTTTGCGATTTCAAAAGAAGTCCTGTTTGATGTCTATAATTTCAGCTGTGGCAGTGGGGAAATGTATTGACCAGTGCGCCATAGCAATGCTTCGAGTACCTGTGTGAATATTTGTGAAGGCTGAGATATATCAACTGCTGATACTATAACTGTTTGAAATGATCCGGTGCCAATATTTGCAATGTTTACCAACTGATTGAATGGAATGTGATCTCCGGTTGGAGGGTTAGATGTCGTCTCTGATCTGGTTCAGTAATTGAAGTATTGCGTGGCTGGTTAACCTGTACCGTCTAATGATTTGTGGTTAATTTAACTGAAAATGTGTTATACGAGTTGAAAAAAATATTGTGCGCTGTCTCTGTCTTCTTTCTTCGCCTTTCTCTTATCACTGCTGCCATATCAACGTTTTCAGACTCAATGAAAATGCGCTTCCTGGTTAAGGCGTGCTTTTATGAGGCGGAGAATTAGCGCGCAAATCGGAGATGTGCGCTTGCCAGGCAGTTTAGTAAATACCCCGCAATACATCATTAGGCGCACTTATCTTCGCTCCTCCCAAATATTTGCGCATGTTTCCACCCACCTTTTTGTGTCCTCCCCGTCAACACCCACAAAGCGTTAATATGCGCTTCGCTCCCTTAGTAAATACCGTTTTATGTTTACGACCGCTTTTTTACGCCAGAAATGGGCGCAATCCTGTTAGTAAATCAGGCCCTAAGCCCCCAGGACCATGATTCTTAACTACTTACAGTGCATACAGAACGTTTTCAGAACCTTTCAAGTTTTCCACATTTTGTTTTGTTTTCACACTCATTCTAAAATGGATTCCATTCATTTTTTCCCTTGAGTCTTTAGACATAATACATCCCAATGACAAAAGAAATATAAAAAAAAAAAAAAAAAAACATGAAATATTTACATGAGTATTCAAACCTGTTAAAGCACTTTTGACAGCAATGACAGACTCAAGTCTTCTTGGGAATGATCCTTCAAGCTTTGCATACCTTTTATTTGGAAGTTTCTCGATTGTCGTCCAAGCTCAACCAGGTCAATGCACAGCCTTTTTCAGTTCTCTGCTCGAGAGATTCTCTGTAGGGTTTAGGTCCGGACTCTGGCTGGATCACTTCAGGACCTTCACAGAGTTTTCCTAAAGCCACTCCACTCTTTTCTTGGCAGTATTCTTCAGGTCGTTATCTTGTTGAGATGTTAACCTTTGCCCCAGCCTGAGATCCTGAGCACTCTGGTAAGAGTTTTCTGGAGGAGTTTTCTTGTAGGAGGTTTTCACTCAGTGTCTGGTTCTCTCCACACACAGCATTAAGAATCGTTAACAAATACGTTAATATTCGTTTCTTCAGGATTTTGTTTCTCATGGTCTGAGAGTCGTTCAGGTGATTTTTGGCAAACTCTCAGTAGGCTGTCATGTGCCTTTTAGTGAGGAATGGCTTCTGTCTGGCCGCTCTTCCCGTAAAGGCCTGATCGGTGGAGTGCTGCAGTAATGGCTGTTTCTCTGTAAGGTTCTCCCATCTCCACAACGGAACTCTGGATCTCATCCAGAGTGACCATTAGGTTCTTGGTTACCGGTCTGACAAAAGACCTTCGTACCTGATTACTTCGTTTTTCTGGGCATCCAGATTTAGGAAGACTCGAATCTTTTCCACTTGAGAATGATGGAGGCTACCGTGCTCTTGGACAATGCTGCTGTGTCTTCTTGACACAGTGCTGTCTCGTTCGGTATCCAGACAATTCTCTCAACCTAATGGCCTGGTTTACACCACTAGCTGTGAAAATGTATAAAGAGGGGTGTGTGCCTTTCCTGGTGTCCTTATAGTTCAAATGAATAGGCACAGGTGGACTCCAATCAAGTTGTAGTTTGCATCTCAAGGACCATTCATAGAAGTAGGAGGCTCCAGAGCTCAAGTGTGTCATAACAAAGAATCTGAATACTTATGGAAATAGATATTTCAGTCGTTTATTTTTAATAAATAAACATAACACTCTATCTATTGTATTTACAGTAGATTCATGAGAAACGAATGAATTTAATACATTTTAAGATGAGTCTGACTGCAAAATGTAGAAAACTTGAAAGGGTTTCACAACTCTTCGTATGCATTGTATATTAAAAGTACTTCTTAAACTCTAATATTTTCTTGTGTCTGCAGGTTAATCGGCCTGATATACTGTATATATGGCTTTTTTTTCCAGGATCTGTCTAAATAGTGACTCAGAAACTAAACTCATGCATTCCCTTGGACCCATTTGTACCTGAGTCAGTGCAAACAGCAAGGATGCAGATCCTCTCAGAATAAAGAATTAATAGGCACGCTCTGCGTAATTACTTTGATTTCCTGACAGTTTAAACTATTCATTTGAAACAGATGGTGGAGTCTGTTTTTTGTTGTGTGTATTTACTCTGCAACAAGAGGTTTATGGAAAAATACTTCGTACACCTAATCTTTCCCTGCTGACTGCCAGCAGATTGGGGGTTTGCATGTTCCCCGCTTGTAGAAGCAGCACCTGCAGTAAACCTGTGGCTTGAATGTTGAGCATAATGTACCACCCATCAAACTGTTAGTGTAACAAACACTTGGGCTATTTAAATGTTGATGAACAATGTAAGAACCAGAGAACGCCAGCTGCAGTTTTTTTGTTTTGTTTTAAAGTTCTGAGAATTGCAGTTATTCTCTCAAATCAGTAGACAGAGATGCTCTGAAAGCTAGAGTTCGTGTTGGAGGAGGACATTAAAGTAAATTAAATCAATGTATATAAAGGTTCACAGTGAAATAGTAGATGTTAGCGATAATAGAGGTAAGCTACATCTTCAGAAAGGGGCTAAAGCGCTGGACATACACCTCCCTGGCAAACATAGGTGGTTCATGTGGCTAAAACGTCTGTCTAGATGTAACATCTCAAAAAGTGATAAAAACTAAAAAAAGGATATTCAGAATTTGGCAATTTGCTCAGTAGCACCTAACAGAGAGACTAGTGTCAGTATTCAGTAGCACCTTACAGAGAGACTAGTGTCAGTATACAGTAGCACCTAACAGAGAGACTAGTGTCAGTATTCAGTAGCACCTAACAGAGAGACTAGTGTCAGTATAAAGTAGCACCTAACAGAGAGACTAGTGTCAGTATTCAGTAGCACCTAACAGAGAGACTAGTGTCAGTATACAGTAGCACCTAATGGAGAGACTAGTGTCAGTTTTCAGTAGCACCTAACAGAGAGACTAGTGTCAGTATACAGTAGCATCTAATGGAGAGACGAGTCTGTGAGGCGGTAGCTGACCTCTGATATGAGTGTCTATCCTCTGTGGTGGTGTGGTGTGTGAGTGCAAGCAGTTTTGCCTCTGATCGTGGCAGCTCCTCTCCTCTCCTCTCCTCTCCTCTTCCCTTCTCTTCTCTTCTCTCCTCTCCTCTCTTCCAAAGGGGGCACCGTATGGCAGGAGAAGCAGCTGCCTCCCTGGGGAGAGGTCAGTGTGCCGCATCCCTGTCTCTCTGGAGGAAAGCTTCCATTTCTCTCTCTCTCATCTTTGCTCAGCTAGCGATGGGTAGAGATGTTCTCTCTATATTCTCTCTCTTTTCCCCCCTCTACCTCTTCCTCTTTCTGTATAATGCCCTCTTATGTATCCCTCCTCTTCCTCTTCTTTCCTCACTTCTCTTTGTCTCTCACCCTCCTTAATTTCATCTTCTCTATCTCCCTCTATCTCCCTCTCTCTCCCTCTGTCTCCCTGCTCAATGTAAATCGGGCTTAATTAGGCAGGAGTTGCACTTGAAGTGGCCCCTCTCGTGTCGACAGCACTCTGGGAGACCTTGAGTCCGACCCCTGAGCCTGACGCACTCACCAAGGACACCCGCCCCGCCGCCTGCCGCCAAGCTGTTGCCTCCTCCACTTTTTTTCCCCTTCTTTCTTCTTCATCTGTTTGTTTCTAATTAGACAGACCTCCCCCTCACACGCACACATGCGCGCACTCACACACACACACACACACACACATACACACACACACACACACACACACACACACAGAATTGTTCTCGTTGCCAGGTGGTTGAGTTAGCCTGTAGGTTGATGCGAATTGTGAAATGTGAGTTGTGAACCAACTCTCAGGTGAACTGAAGGCTGGCATTTGACAATGCAAACTGCCATATATTCAGTATTTACACGAGCTTTGATAAGCCTCCATTGCAAAACCATTTCCATTGTTTTCGACTCCTTGTGGTTTTCAAATAAAGCCAAATATACCCAGGCGTAAGTTAAAAGCGGGTTTCTGTTGGATGGGAGTACACGTTAATAACTTATTAATGCGCTTTTAAAAAGCCACTTGCATCCTTTCCTGGAAACTCTCAGCCATCTCTCACATTAACACCAATTAAGAGGTCTAAATGCAGAGAAATCTATGTGTCTAATCTTTGTGTTTTAACCAAATGCATTAGCGTAATGATACCTAATCAAGAATTAATGAACACAGCCGTAAATATACTGTTATTATTTAAAAGCATTCTTTAAGATAATCTAAAGGTCACTCTCAGTGTGGAGTAGCTGTATAAAAGCTGAACTAATTAATCACTACCTTGATGTGTAAACTGAAAAAAAGAAAAAAGACGGCAAGTCAAGGCAAATGGAAAAGAACTTGAAAACAGCCCTTGCATTTGATCTGAGCTCATGCCATCTCTGTGATTGTGTTTCAGGGAAGCAAGACTACAAGAAGACCAAAGTGGCTCTAAAAGCCACAAGACTGAAGGCTGAAGCCAAGAGGAGCGCGCCAGGAATCAAGGTGAGATGACCACTTCCTCTCCTCTCCTCTCCTCTCCTCTCCTCTCCTCTCCTCTCCTCTCCGCTCCTCTCCTCTCCTCTCCTCTTCTGTCTTCTCACTCGTTCCCTGTCTGTCTCCTCTCCTCTCCTCTCCTCTCCTCTCCTCTCCTCTCCGCTCCTCTCCTCTCCTCTCCTCTTCTGTCTTCTCACTCGTTCCCTGTCTGTCTCTCCTCTCTTCTCCTCTCCTCTTCTGTCTTCTCACTCATTCGTTCCCTGTCTGTCTCCTCTCTTCTCCTCTCCTTTTCTGTCTTCTCACTCATTGTTCCCTGTCTGTCTCTCCTCTCATTCCTTTTCTCACCCCATCTCCTCTTCTGTCTTCTCAATCATTCGTTCCCTGTCCGTCTCTCCTCTCTTCTCCTCTCCTCTTCTGTCTTCTCACTCTTTCGTTCCCTGTCTGTCTCTTCTCTCATTCCTTTTGTCACCCCATCTCCTCCATCTCTTTCTGTCTCACTGTGGGTCAGGCCTCTCCTTTCTCATCTGTCTTGCTCACACACCCCTAACATGGGAATATACAGAGATATCATTCTCTCCATGTGGAGATAAGAAGATATATGAGTGTCTGTGTTCTGTATCAGTAAGCTTTTGTGTGTGTGAGAGAGACCTCTGTGTGTGTGTGTGAGTGTGTGTGTGTGTGTGTGTGTGTGTGTGTGTGTGTGTGTGTGTGTGTGTGTGTGTGTGTGTGTGTGTCTGTCTCTGTGTGTGTGTGTGTGTGAGCGCATGTGTATTTGTGAGTGTGTGTATGTGTGCTGGCCAATAACTGTGCCAGTAACTGGACCAGACTGTCCTGTGTGTTTCCTCTTCTGTGCTGAAATCCATTTCCATGCTGTAGAGAGATGACTCTGTCCAGTGTG
>NC_137918.1:9139459-9144459 GCF_963457725.1 Sprattus sprattus
AGCTGTTTGGTGCCTGGCTGGGACAAGATTAATGCGCAGGGCAGCGTTGGCTAATGAGGATGTACACACTGATGACGGCTGCTACAGCCTGTACACAGATAGTCATGGCCGCCGTGGCGTGCTTTAATAGCCCTCCTTCAATTTATCAGGCAGAATTATTATTAGCTGTGTTTGTTGGGAGGCTTATCACGTCTAGGCTTGAGGCTCCAGGCGAAATTGTGTGTCTCCTGTTTGATGTGTGTGTGTGTGTGTCTGTGTGTGTGTGTTTGTGTGTGTGTGTATGTGTGTGTGTGTGTGTGTGTGTGTCTGTGTCTGTGTGTGTGTGTGTGTGTGTGTGTGTGTGTGTGTTTAATAGCTGTGACTGCCTCTCTTCTGTCTTTCTGTCTTCCTCTATCTTCTCTCTTTCTCTTTATCAGTTTCTTCCATTTTATGTGTGTTAAATGGGCCTTTGAGTTTTGCCATCATTCCAACACATTCTTTATAGCTTTGTAGCTTTAGCGCTGCTTTTTGAGGAAGGGGGGATCGTCTGCACAGTATATGCACTGTAGGCATCAAGCAGGTTTTGTGTCATTCCCTGACAAGGTTAAGGTAGTGTGGCACATTGTCTTACTATATTAGAGGTATACACATCATATGAGTTCACCCTGCCTGCTTTCTTAATCACTATTCATTTTCTAGTTCTAGTCCATTTTAAGATGTTTTTCGCCACCTTTTGTCATTAGTGCCATTTTATCAAAATGGTTTGAAAATCAAACGGCAAACGTTATTGATTTTATCACTATGTGACTAGATCACATTATTTTGTTGAACAGACTTGTTTCGATGAATGCACTTGTTTCGAAAACACAGAGTAGTTGATGGTATAACTAAAGGGAATGGCGTTGGGGTTTTCCTGTAGAAAAGGTCTCCTTGATTATTTCTATCATCAGTTAAACATGTCCATTCACCTATGCCTTTCCAAGGCAAGGTGCATCTTTAACCTCATGGTCAAGTATCTCCATCTTAGTGAAGAGAACATTCTGGAACATATTGATTTTGATGTTACAATTCAATAATCCATTGTTTACTTTTTTGTTGTGCATGCCTAACCTTCCAAGGAGAGCAGAATAGCATTATGTAAATGAAAGATGCGTGGGCGCTTGTAAGACTTAATCACAAGCCAGCCAAGGCCAGTCAACAAGCTGTGTGGGAACTCTAGGCATTCTAAAGCGAGCGAAAACATCCTTCTTCCGCCATGCCGTGTGCACTCAATGCACACTCACACTAAACAAGCACCTTAAGCACTTTAGTCCTGATTACAAAGTTTGATAATGGCTTGCCAAGACAAAGACCAATGTCTTGGTTAAATACATGAGTGCTCTTAATGAAATCTGAAGTTGATGAGGATTGGTATTCTACACAATAGGCAATGAATAGCAATTTAAAAAGCTAATTGAAAGCTAAGTGTCACTCCACTTCTCCAGACATCATCAGTACAGTTTCATCGTTAGCTCGCAGTTAAACTCCTCATTAAAAAATAAAGTTGTTTTTTAGGAACATTAAGTTCTGTGCAGCCCACTGCATCAAGCTCTCTTTGTATGGTGAGGGAGTGGGAGATATCCTCACAGATAACAGAAAAAAGCTGCTTTTGTTTTAATCAGCAACTTTCACCCAGACATAATGCCTCAGATTAACTTTTTTGTTCACTGCCTCACTCTTTGTCTCCCTTGTTTCCTTCCAGGACATCTTACTGGTCGTCGTTGCAATCCTGGCGTTTGTGCTTTGCGTGTATGCATTCTTCTACCTCAACCTGAGTATGGAACTAGACCTGGATAATGACGTGGACTAAAGAAGGGGTTTGGCTGCAGTGCTCGTGGTGATGACTGAATGTCACTTGCAACCAGTGCACAACCAGCGAGTGGAGATCTCTGAGTGCTGCGACCAAGCTCATATCTCTACATGTGTGTTTGCATCCAGGACAATCCTTTACAGCCACTGAGCGAAGCTTGAAGATTTACAAGAAGCAAAAAGCAAAGCTTGCAGCCAGTGAAGGGCACATTTTGAAGACCGGAATAGCAAACTGTGTGTGTGTGGATGTAAGACGAAATAAGAACTCTGGATTGCCTTGCTTAGAGATTATGTTCCATTGTTCACTATTGAAGATTTGTTACTTATTATGTTTGCACTCAATATCATCGTTTTAATTTTCTTTTGAAATCAGTTTTACATATAAAATGTTTAGTGATTATTTTCTATCCCTGTGTTTCTTTTTTAATAAAAATTGAAGGATCTTTAAAACGAAAATCAAGAACACATTGAATTGATCAGTTTTGAATGGACTTGCATTCCTTTTAAGCACGCATTCAATGTCATGGCCTTCACATGATGTGTCTCACAGCTGACATGGTCTGTGAGTACATCCCTCTCCACCTCCCTCTCCATCATACGCTCTCTACCTTTCCGATCTTTCTACAATGATTCGCTCCATCCATCATTCAGGGAGTTCCATTCGACCACAAGCAGCCACATTCCTGTGCAGAGCTGTCTGCTTACACTTCCCTCAGATCACGGCAGTGGGAGATTAGAGCCAGAACGTCTGCCTCTGATTGAGCATGTGTCTGGAATACTCAAGTGCACACTACCCCATCCCCCGCCCCACCCACCCACACACACACCGACCCACCCGCACACGGAGCATTGTCTGCACCACTGAGGTGACACACACACACACACACACACACACACACACACCGACCCACCCACACACGGAGCATTGTCTGCACCACTGAGGTGACACACACACACACACACACACACACACACACACACACACACACACACACACACACACCGACCCACCCACACACGGAGCATTGTCTGCACCACTGAGGTGATTAGCATGGCAAATACCATCTCTGAGTCTTTTCCTTTTTTTGTTTGCCTCTGTGGAGTGCCAAAGGGAGCACGGGATGGCGGAGCCGGAGTGAGCGAGAGATACAGGACTTATGGACTTGTGAGTGTGTGTGTGTGTGTGTGTGTGTGTGTGTGTGTGTGTGTGTGTGTGTGTGTGTGTGTGTGTGTGTGTGTGTGTGTGTGTGTGTGTGTGAGATACAGGACTTATGAGCAGGACCTTGACGTGTGAATGCAGTTGACTGCCTGGTTTTGTGTGTGTGTGTGGTCTGAAGGACCATGCATGTCATAAAGTATAGAGGAATTCTAATCATTTAGCTACTGCTACCTTGAGCTTTGTATTCTATGTGTGTGCGTGTTTGTGTGTGTGTGTGTGTGTGTGTGTGTGTGTGTGTGTGTGTGTGTGTCTGTGTGTGTCTGTGTGTGTGTTTTCTGCCTTTTGTGTCACTCTGGCATGATGCAAAAAGATGATAAACCCGGTCTTCTAGTACTCTGACCTTGACATACAAAGCCCTCTCTGCACCAATCTCTATTTTCTCTCCTTTTCTCTGTGGTGCTAACACATAACTCCCTTCACTCATATCTGCCATCTCTATTTCTCTCTATTGCCATCTCTCACTCATTCACTCACTCACTCACTCACTCACTCACTCACTCACTCACTCACTCACTCACTCACACCTACACTCACACACATCCTCAATGTTGGTATTTCTTTTATACAAACATTTCTTAAGTGTAAATGCCATTGCGCTGTCTGTCCTCTGATCTCAGATCAGGCTCCCTGTTCCAACCATAGGTAAGGTAGGTGCCTATCAGTGGTTTTCTCATGTAAACAATGTCCTGTTTGTGTAGCTCTGTCTGTGTGTGCTACTGAGTGGGTTTTGTGTGTGTTTTTGGCCAACTATTTGTGATTGTGTGTACGTGAGTGTATATGAGTGTTTGTCTCTGTGTGTGTACATGTGTGTATATGAGTGTTTGTCTGTGTGTGTGTATGTGTGTACATGAGTGTATACGAGTGTGTGTATGTGGACGCTCTTCTTGGGGTGCAGCTGGGAGATGCTCATTCTCACCTCCCCACGTTCATTACACACCAACAGGTGGCCAGCAGAGTGCAAGCTGTGGGAGTGGACGGACACACACACACACACACACACACACACACACACATACACACACCCTAAACCCATCATCTATTCAATCTGCTTATGAATGTCATGAACTTATTTTCAAATGCCCACATTTGTGCTGGATACCATAAATAATGATAAGGTTTTTTTTTTTACAGGTCACATTTGTACGACTTTTGGCATGAGAGTGCCTACGTTGAACTGATGTCTGTGTCTTTCGTCTGCCCGGCGTGATGTCATATCCGGTAAAAACTTGAGAGAACAACAGCTGTAAAGCGTGCCAACCGATCATGAAGCTGTCAGATGCACACATTCGTCGATTTTCATTTTATTTATCTTCGAACTGACACAGGGAATCGTCAAACATTGACTTTGACAGCTGTTTGTTTTCTGCAAGTTGCCTTGCAACACGGTCATGTGATGTTGGCTCCGGTTATTCACGGACCAGATGAATACCACGCTAAGAATATGCATTCATTTTTACAAGTGATTAGGGTACGTATCCTCTACAGTAATTACCTGAACATGTTCTAACATTCGTCTAAAAGTCATGCCACGCGTCTATTCAATATCATATGTGCTGTAGCCTTGAAAGAAACCCAGTTGCACAATGAAAGCTAGCGGTTCATTCCCCATCTCTCCTCTTATCCCCCTGCTCCGCTCTTCTCCTCTCAGCCGCTCTTGGCTCCCTTTGTTGACAGTCAGACTGCTTGCTTAGCACATTGATCTATTATACTTCTCCGCCTCGCCGGCCC
This sequence comes from Sprattus sprattus, assembly GCF_963457725.1. Classification (NCBI taxonomy): domain Eukaryota; kingdom Metazoa; phylum Chordata; class Actinopteri; order Clupeiformes; family Clupeidae; genus Sprattus; species Sprattus sprattus. The sequence goes on from NC_137918.1 coordinate 9,144,234, forward strand.
AATTGATTGCAGTCGGCTCGACAACAATAATAGCTCCGTTCCGTCAGTGTGATCCGAGGCCGTACGTACGAGTAATTAATGGAAGGCACGAAAAGGTCCCGTGACCTTGACTAGCGAGCTGCCCCAGAGATGAGGGCTAATTGGAAGTGATCTATTGAGTTTTATTTCCATGCATTTACATGGAGATTAATCAGCGGGCTAGCGCCATAGCGTTTTACATGACCTT
>NC_137918.1:9156959-9161959 GCF_963457725.1 Sprattus sprattus
ACCCATCTTTGAACTTATGGAAATGGATGCAGTTATGAAATGCTCCCTGCGAGTTTGGCTGCCCTGCTTGTCCAGCTTCATCATAGTCATCTCGTGTGTGAGCTCACGATGAATTTCATCTGAAACTACTTGTCTTGGATATGGTGGTCTTCCTCTTCCTCTTCCTCTTTGTGCCTGTCCTCCTCCTCCTCCTCCTCCTCCTCCTCCACCCCTCTCATGCTGTGCTATTTCTACATGGTAGGATCCATTGTTCCAAAGAAGCACACGAATATCCCTTATTTACTGACTCATATGTTTTATATTTTATAAATACATTTTGTCGCTTAGTGTTCCCACCATGAGAAAGGTGTGCTCATCGAGTTCAGATGGTGATGATGCTTCGAGTTTGTTGTTTTTATTGCACGTGTCATGTCTACTAAATAAGCATAAAGTTTACGCATTGCAAAATGTGTGAATAGTGTTTACAGTAATGAGAAAATTGCATATCTTTTGAGGCAAAGCTATAGGTTTTATAGGAAACCAGTTTTAGTACAGTCTAAAAACTGTTAATATATCCCTTAGAAAAAATTGATCAACATTGAATGCAAGGAAAAGCCAAATACATTCTCACAAGGGAGGTACATTTTAAGTGGCTGATCAACAACTAATGTACTGCCTTGGGATTGATCACCAATATCATCCTAGCCCAATTTTTCGTGATCTCCTAAATGATCCACCCTCTTATTCCATTGTCTATTTCCAATTATCCAGTGCGCGCAAATTACTCATTATGAGATAAAGAATGTCGTCATACAGTGTCTTATAGGCAACAGATCATTCACAGCCAGATCATTAGTACCTTGTGTTACAGCGATACAAACAAATATCTGCACCTCACACCGATTAAGATTAGAATTTAAATATTTTCCGTTGAGTGGTGTTACAATCATACATGACACTTTTTGTTGCCATGGAATGTGAGTGTATGTGTGAATGCTTGCGTGTGTGTGTGTGTGTGTGGGTGTATGTGTTTCTGTGTCTGTGTGACTCTGTGTGTCATTGTTTGATTGAGAGTGTGTATGTATTTAACTGGAGGACTGCAGTCTTCCGTGAGTCACATATGTCCTCCCTGGATCATCCATCTGCACAGTATGCCATGCAGGACATGAATCAATTTGCTTCGACGAGCACGCAATTAGCTTGACCCCCCTCCGCTGCTTTTGATTGGAGAGAAGGGGCTCGTCTTCTCAGGGACGAACGCCGGGCTCGGGGCTGGGTGTGTGTTTATAGTGTGGGGGGCTTTGTGCATTAAAACCTCTCCAGATGTTGCTGAGGGCTAGAGGAATATGAAAAAGCCTGATTACGTTGATTAGGACGAGATAAATATCAACGGCACTCTGGGGACGCATGAGAAGACTTCCTTTGTTCCCGTAACAGCGCCACAAATCACCCAAGGACGGGTTCTCCGGCATCACAGCTTGCCCGTCGCCCCCATCAATCCCTACAATGGTGGAGATATTCCTACAGTGACTTTGCGACAAGAAAGCAACATTAGAGCTCATTTTTTGAAACGTGAACTTTTATTCTGACGGGTTTATCGCTGCCTAGTCGCACACAGGTTTATTGCTGTCACGACTATAGTGCGCTCTACGAGAGACCCCCGCGGAGTAACAATGAGCCCTCCACGGGTCCCACTTCCACCCCTATTTATCCGCCACGCACTCTCTCTTTCACTTCTTGTGAAATATTTACTGAATTTGTTTTCCATCGAATCTGGCTTATTTTCGCTTAACAGTTTCAGGGCCTTTTGTTAAAGATAAAGATGAGGGGGTAGCAATATGTGTGTGTGTGTGTGTGTGTGTGTGTGTGTGTGTGTGTGTGTGTGTGTGTGTGTGTGTGTGTGTTGTGTGTGTGTGTGTGTTTGTGTGTGTGTGTGTGTGTGCGCTTGTTTGTGCGTGTGTGCGTGTGTGTGTGTGTGTGTGAAGGCAGGGCAGCTGAAGAGAAAGGAAAATGTTTACCCAATTGTAGGCCGCAAAGCAATTTCAATCGAGCGAGCGCCACAGAAATTTCCCTTCGCCGCTGATGTCCTATTCATCTCCCGTTAATGTTGTTACTTTGAAAGCCTCAATTGCACGTCTCAATGAAAGTGGATTACTAGCATTCACAAGGTGCACAGACACAAAGGCACTCAAGAGGCCCTCTCGCTTGTGTTGGGCTGAGGGAACGCAGGAGAGGAGAGCAATTGCGCCTCGTTATTCCGCATTTAGTTTTCTCTCAGCTTTGACTTTTGATAAATCAGTTCAATGCGGCGACACAATAGACAGCAGCGACAAAGGTGTCAGCATTGCGATGAAGGTTGGTGTCCCTCAGAAATGCCAGGCAACATTTTTGGCATCCAAGACATACTTACAGTACTCAGGGCCGCCTCTCAGCAGAAATATGTCCAGCAACAAAAGGAGAAACTGACTGCTGAGGTGCTCTCCGATGCCTTGGCTTAGTCTGACACAGACATCACTTGGTGTGATTTGGTTTGGAAGTTTCCCCAGTGATCTTGGCCATGAATCAGTCTTACTGTTCTGCTCTGTAAGGTCAACTGTCAAGTTCCTGGCCGATTCCTCACAACAGAGCCCTACTCTAAAGGGGTGCTGAAGGGACGTTAATGCCCAATAACACCAAAGCACGTAAGAACTCTAGTGAAGGAGCAACTCAAAGGCTTGATTTGGAGACTACCCCACAGCGAATAAGCATTCAAGAGCTGATAGAGAATGGAGAGAGGGACAGGGATCTCAGACACAGACTGTGGGTAGACGATGGATTGACTCAAAAAACGATCGGTTGACAATCAAATTCTAGAATGTTGACTCAAAAAACGATGGGTTGACAATGTAATTCTAGTACATTTATTGGTTAAGATTAGTTACTAGGCAGGAACACAGACACAACACACAGGTAGACAAGGACACTGATACATGAGGGCAACTACACCTGGGCATTTACACGGAATACACAAACTAAAAGGGCAACAGAATATAAACTGACATAAACACAGGCAGAAAAACAGTACATGCCACAGGGAACACAAATTCTGATATTAATGCATTATTGGCAAACTATACACAACTAGTAATGGCATATTTTAACAAACGCTACAGAATAAAGCTAAACTGAGCTGCTAGCTTTAATCTTCTGAATCACCTGCAATGCTGTCCAGATTCTTGGATATGTTTGGGTGTTGTCGTCCAATGAATGATGTCACACAGCGGAAGCGCAGTGTTTTTTTCTCAATCTTGTAACTCACTCAGGAGGGACGGATTAGGCAGAGGACATCGCTGCAGGACGAAAGGACAGGCAGGTGCACACTAACCAAGAAGACCATGTGTGGGTGTGTGTGTGTGTGTGTGTGTGTGTGTGTGTGTGTGTGTGTGTGTGTGTGTACTAACAGGGTACACACAGCTCACATACAGAGTTCAGGTGCCTTCCAGTTAGTTTCCCATCATGTTCTGACTACAGGAGTCTCCCCAGGACGAAGCCAAGTGGGCCCAACTGTTGGTTAAACATATGCTTAAAGGGAAGAAGGAATCAGGAGGAGACTGGCAAGGACGTTCAACCTGTGTGTTTGTGTGTGTGTGCGTGTGTGTTTGTGTGTGTGTGTGTGTGTGTGTGTGTGTGTGTGTGTGTGTGTGTGTGTGTGTGTGTGTGTGTGTGTGTGTGTGTGTGTGTGTGTGTGTGTGTGTGTGTGTGTGTGTGTGTGTGTGTGTGTGTGTGTGTGTGTGTGTGTGTGTGAGTGTGAAACCCTGCATGTGAGTCTGTCTGCATGTTTATGTATGTGTGAGACTGTGGGCATGTGTGAGACCTGGAAGAGGGGGGTGTTTCGTGTACCATTTGCCAAATATAATTATGGCTTCACAGGAGTACTTCCCTGTGCCTGACTGCCATAGTAGCGGGGGGAGGGGGCGGGGAGTGGCCTGAGGGAGCTCTGGAGGGAGCAGTAAACAATCTGCACACCAGCAGCAGGGACAGAGAGGAGAGGAGAGGAGAGGAGGGGAGAGGAGAAGAGAGAGGGGGAGAGGAGAGGGACAGAGAGGAGAGGAGAGGGACAGAGAGGAGAGGAGAGGAGAGGAGAGGAGAGGGGAGGAGAGGAGGGGAGGGGAGGGGAGAGGAGGGGAGAGGAGAGGAGAGGAGAGGAGAGGAGAGGAGAGAGGAGGAGAGGAGAGGGACAGAGGGGAGAAGAGAGAGGAGGAGAGGAGAGGGACAGAGAGGAGAGGAGAAGAGAGGGACAGAGAGGAGAAGAGAGAGGAGGAGAGGAGAGAGAGGAGAGGAGAGGAGAGGAGAGGAGAGGAGAGGAGAGGAGAGGAGAGGAGAGGAGAGGAGAAGAGAGAGGAGGAGAGGAGAGGGACAGAGAGGAGAGGAGAGGAGAGGAGAGGAGAGGAGAGGAGGGAAGGGGAGGGGAGGGGAGGGGAGGGGAGGGGAGAGGAAAGGAGAGGAGAGGAGAGGAGAGGAGAGGGACAGAGGAGAGGAGAGGGACAGAGGGGAGAAGAGAGAGGAGGAGAGGAGAGGGACAGAGAGGAGAGGAGAGGAGAGGGACAGAGAGGAGGAGAGGAGAGGGAGAGAGAGGAGAGGAGAGGAGAGGAGAGGAGAGGAGAGGAGAGGAGAGAAGAGGAGTCCCATGGCCATGCCCATGTACAGACACTGTCCTCTTTGCCTCTCACACACAGATAAACACTATGTTGTTCTGGAACATACAATACACTTTCTGTTTCTCTCCCACAAACATTCATCAATGCACACACACACACACACACACACAAACACACAAACTCTCACTTTCTCACACACATATGAACTCTTAAGAGCACTCTGGCTGTTGGCTGTCCCATTCAAGAGCACACTAATCCTCTCAGCCGCCCCACAACCCCCCACCGCCCCCTGCATTGAAATGGAGCCAAATGTCCTGAAAGTCACTTCTCTTCGTGTCCATCAGGATCCTGTCAAGACTCCATTCAGTGTTTGCTGAAAGAGAC
>NC_137918.1:9166959-9171959 GCF_963457725.1 Sprattus sprattus
AGGAAAAAGCATGCAAATTAAAGGTTATACCCAGCAGGTTTGAGGCACTGCCAGCCCGGCTTGGCACAGTGGCGTCGGCCCACCTGCTTATCAGCCCGGGGACATCTGGCTGGATTTAGTAGAATGAACGGGACGCTGCGAGGAAGAACTGTCATCTGTTCGGCAGCCTCGAAGAAGCCCAAGTGTGCTCTTCCCGCAGCCGCAAGAATGGTGTTTTTCACTGTTTAAAAAACAGCTCATTAGCCTCTAACCACTACCTTTGCCTCGTGTTTGTTGAGTGTTATTTGGAGGCACTCTTGAGCATGAACAACCCCCTCCACCGCCCCCTTGTATGCCTCTTACGCCTCTTTAAACGAACTAGAGAGAGAGGGAGGGAGAAGAAGAGTGTAAAAGAGAGAGAGAGAGAGAGAGATAGAGAGTCGGAGACAGAGCAGTCTTTTTACTCGCTGGTTTTGTCCTGTGTAGTATTTTATACCAGAGGAAAAGGGCCTCCTCTGCCAGGTCACATCGTCTGCAGAAGCTGAGCTGAGCAGACAACTCCTGGTGAAGGCTTAGCAGCGGCAGCCGTCTGAGATCCAGCCTTAATGCGTTTCCAATATGCTCCCTGCGTTGGCTGCATCTCCCAGGACTGGAGAATGTTACAGCTCCGAGTAGCTCTGCAGCTGTTCCACCAGATTTTGGGGCCTAGGTGGCTTATGCTGCTGCTAACGTGTAGCAATTAAGTGATGATCAGGGTCAGGATTATCAGCAAGCAAAGCAACCTTAAAACAACATTAATGAAATGAGCGCCATGACAGTATTGTCATCTTTGCCAATGCTGCAGCTTTAGCAATTTGTCAATTTAATTTATTTAAGGCAATCTGAATCCTTTGTCAATATAAATACAGGGAATGTTCAGGTTGATTTTTTTTCATAATTATAAATAAATCCCTATTTGAATGGAGCCAGATCTTCTTGGCCAAGCATTCAAACTTGCTGAAAAAGTGCGACTTTTTATCACGTAAACATCATGGATTTATGAACTTGAGATGAGATGAAACATACTGGCAAATCCCTTAGAATTTGTTAATGTAAGAATTCAGCATTACCTTAATAATAACAACAATTCAAATAGAAAGTGTGCACTTTGTGTTCAAATTTGCCAAAAACAGTTTGGGGATACATTTCCTAATGAACAGAATAGAAAATATGGCCTTCCTTGACCACTGGACAGTTTCTTCACCACAAATATCAGCATTTTGATGAAAGTGGAAGTGTGTGAATTGTCAGTGTCAAAAAATTGGCACACAAATCAGTAGTGTTTTTTTCCCCCAGCAACTCTTTCCTGCATAATTTGTATCAGCAATAGGTTATCACTGTACTTTATTGCTTTCATCAGTCATATAGCTTTGTAAAAGAAGAAAAGGGGTATTTAGTTTTTTTTACACATATGGAACACAAACATTTCTGGAACTTTTGCACAGAACAGCAGGTTACAAACATAACTATTTCTATACATGAATTCTTCTTCTAAGAGTGTGCTGGTATGTTTTTCCTTTTCTCCGACTGTGGTTGTGTTGCAAGAGAGATGGGTTCCTGAGCATGGTCCAGTTCTTAAAGTGATGTGCGTGGGTGTGTCTGCTCCAGTCTTTAAAAGCTAGTTCAGGTTCGGAGCCCAGACTTCCAGCTGCACCCACCACCACCACCACCACGGGCTGGGCACAGGGTCACACAGCTGGCACAGGTGGCACCTTCTCACCCTCACCCTCAGTGCACACTCACCCCTACACAGCACTGTCTCCTTCCTCTCATCCACTTCTCCATGTCACACACATCTTAAAACACTTACTGGAAATCCCTGCTCTGACCCTCTGCCAAGAGTGCAGAGCAGAGCAGAGCCCAGCACAGCCCAGCCCAGCGCCAATGCTAACTGCTCCGGTCTCAGCCTGTGATTTCCTCTCAGTCTGTTCCAGCTGTTTAAACGCCTGGCTCTTCTCTCATTGCTGATGGGTATTCCATCCTATGGTGTGTGTGTGTGCCTGTGTAATGGTGTAGATGGGGGCCCTGAGAACTCATCAGGTTTTACTGGGGCCACTGGCAAACACCCCTGTCGCCATCTGAGAGTGTGTGTGAGAGGATATGTGAGGATTTGTCATCCATTAAGCTGTTAAATAGTGCTGTGGTGAATGTGAGGATACAGAGAACTTAACTATGGTGTAAGTATGGGCTGATTATTTTACTCATCCACAGCAGGACCTGCTCAGAACCAGCATGCTGTCATATTGAGCACAACACAATGATGCAAAGATTTCCAATTTTGTCACAATTTTTTTTGCTGTGTGCCAACAGCCATGCTATTATGTAAATTAGCCAACTTGTACGTCAAATGTCACTAAATGCGCTAGTTGGTATCCAAAACACAACGCCACAGGATTAGCAAACATGTATTTTTGATTGATATATAAATGGTAAATAACAATGGCCCAATGGCAAACAGAAAATAAGCGCATAAAGGAACACGTCTTGGTTGTACTGATTGGAGCAATTGAAAATGTGGTTTTAAAAAGGGAATGTTCAAACAGTAATTCAGTGAACATTTGTTTCTCTGAGGCTGCTGGAACTGGACCTGTAACATTCCTTTTCTTATGTTAGTGTCAGTCTGGTCTGCTTTCTTTCACTCTCACCTTCGCAACGATTCATTTTCATGCATTGGACTATGTCTCCGTGCAGTCTAGATAAGGAAAATGTATATCTATGTGCATGAGTGTGTGTGTGTGTGTGTGTGTGTGTGTGTAAGATGCACCAGGTTGTCCACTGACAGCTGACAGTCTCTGCACGGCTCTCTCTACAGCAGTGACTGAGTGCTGGATTAATAGCTTGTGAAGTGTGTAGTGTGAGCGAGGCACCAGGATAATGGAACCTCACGAACCTCTGCATATGGAGAGGGTGGTAAGGTGTGTGTGTGTGTGTGTGTATGTGTGTGTGTGTGTGTGTGTCTGTGTGTGTGTGTGTGTGTGTGTGTGTGTGTGTGTGTGTGTGTGTGTGAGTGTGTGTGTGTGTGTGTGAGCGTGTGTGTGTGTGAGCGTGTGTCTCTGTGAGTGTATGTGCTTGTGTGTGTGTGTGTGTGTGTGTGTGTGTGTGTGTGTGTGTCTGTGTGTCTCTGTGTGTATGTGTGTGTGTGTGTGTGTGTGTGTGTGTGTGTGTGTGTGTGTGTGTGTGTAGGTCTGAGCCCTGAGGCAGCACCTGCTTCCAGTCAGAAGGTCCAACACTGGGTCAGCCACCCCACAAGGCCAAGCTGCTGAACTTCTGAACTGTTGACAGAACATAATACAGGGTGCCGTTCAGGAAATATGTCCATTGCTTTTGTACAAATGCATTGGTCCGCTGGTTCACTATGTGGTTGGTTGTATGTTGTATTGTATGTATCAATCATTATGCACTTGTATCAAACCAAGATTGAAACTATTGGTCAAGCGTAGTGTATATATAACTTTTCTGGGAAATACATTGGATGAGTTATAACATTATCGATTTGCTCACATGCATACTGACGTAGGCAAATATGCATTGGTATACTGGATGTTCTATGGATTATTATTATATTATATACTGGATACTAAATGGCATATTGGCATGCAAGCCAGTTTACATATACTAATATCCGTGCATGTTTATTGAATTTGCTAAATGTACTGCATTTACAGCATATACATTGGATATCTGACAGATGTATTGGTTAGTCTGGTTAAACATTGGTTCACAAGCTTATTTATTTATTGTTTTTTTTTTATTGAAAACACTGTTTGACTAAACTATAGATTGGTAGGCTGTCATGCACACTGGCTGTATTGCCTTCTCATTGGTTTGTCTGTTTGTACGCTGGTATAAATAATGATGCATTAGCCAGGTTGGCTGTGAAATGCGCTCATATTGGTACCGAAACATTGTGGCATGAGTACGACACATTTACTAGTTAAAATGACATAAATTGGTTTCTTTAGTTGTGGTACTGGTTTAACCACACTGGGTTCCTGGCATACACATGGGTGTGCTAAGATATGTATTGGTTTGAAGAAATATGTTGGTTTGAGTGCATTGGTTGGTTGTGTTTCATATTGGTTAGGTGGCATATATACTGAATGAACTGGTGACCTATGGGTTTATTTGGATAATTGCTATATGATTGATATAACTGTAAAATTAAGCAATAGTAGGTGCACACATTGATGTATTAACATGTGTGACATTGATGTATTGACACTAGTAAGTGGCAGGTATACTGGTTGATTTTTGTGCCATTATGGTTTCTTTGATTATGTGCTGGTTTGCTGGCACAGACCAGAGCAATCATCTGGGAACTTTGCCCTCGTGGTGTTATTACTGTTTAGGGGAAAACAAAACTTTGAATTTCAAAGGCAGGCAATGTTAGTAAGTAAATACATTAAAATGAAGAAAACTCTACTGGTACAGTTAAAATGTCGTATTAGAGTATTAGAGTACTTTGGCAACTAATGACAGGCCCCAGTATTTGTAAGAACTTCTCGATACTGGTGGCAAATGTCCTTTTAGTCAAACACTCAATGGTGGTGCCAGTGCCTGCTGCAACCACTGCATAGCACGCTTAAGCCTTATTTATACTTCGGTAGACGACACTTTTGAAAACGTCGCCGAGAAAATGACGACATGCATTGGACGACACTTTAAACCGACGTTTTGAAGTGTCGGCTACATGCAGACATTTCTACTGGCGCTGAAGTCGTCACAAAGTGTCGCGCAAGTGTGATTGTCTAGATAGACAGCAAGCGGCGTTGATTCGTTGTTTGAATTTTCCTCGGGCGGTCAACAGCTGATTCCAACAGCTGATTTCCAACAAAAATTATGTTTTTAAAAAAAAGTGCCTCTCCTATTATGACGAACTAGGCGACTGTTCGCCTGAAGTATAAACACACAAGCCTGGACGACACTTTTTTTATTGTGTCGGCGACCTTTTCAAAAGTGTCGTCTACTGAAGTATGAATTAG